>NC_056729.1:1639377096-1639389031 GCF_019279795.1 Protopterus annectens | reverse complement strand
ATTTCATTTCCTGGGCATTTTAAATATACGATTTGCCTGAAAAATTTTCCATAAAATTTGCCGAATTTTGCCTTGACATTCTGATTGCTGAAATTAGCCTGACTTATTCCTAGCATTTCCAAATCAGCAAACATTCATTACATATACATTTCTAAATTATTTGCCCCTTTTTTAAAATAGCAGAAATAGTTTGTAAAGTCAGAGAAATACGATTTGTAAACATTTAGAATTAATTTTAATTATTAACAAACATTGCCAAGTCATTTAGCATTGTTGCCTAAACCCATAATATTTCAAAGTCACCATAAAGTTTTGAAATTATTTGATGACATTTTGGGAAAAATTTAACAGGCTTTTGCCAGAATTAATTCAATTACAATATACATTTGCCTGAAAGTTCATTTGCCATATACAATCATAGAGTTGCCTGAAAGTTCATTTGCCATATTACATATATTGCCTGAAAGTTCATTTGCCATATACATATACGGATTTGCCTGAAAGTTCATTTGCCATATCATACATTTACGATTATTGCCTGAAAGTTCATTTGCCATAATACATATACTGATTTGCCCGAAAGTTCATTTGCCATATACAATATACGGATTTGCCTGAAGTTCATTATCATTACATAAATATTTGCCTGAAAGTTCATTTGCCATGTACATATACGGATTTGCCTGAAAGTTCATTTGCCATGTACATATACGGATTTGCCTGAAAGTTCATTTGCCATGTACATATACGGATTTGCCTGAAAGTTCATTTGCCATGTACATATAATATTTGCCTGAAAGTTCATTTGCCATATACAATACATCGGATTTGCCTGAAAGTTCATTTGCCATTACAATAAATATTTGCCTGAAAGTTCATTTGCATATACAATACATATACGGATTTGCCTGAAAGTTCATTTGCCATGTACATATACGGATTTGCCTGAAAGTTCATTTGCCATGTACATATACGGATTTGCCTGAAAGTTCATTTGCATAAAACATATACATTTGCCTGAAAGTTCATTTGCCATATACAGATACATATACGGATTTGCCTGAAAGTTCATTTGCCATATACAGATACATATACGGATTTGCCTGAAAGTTCATTTGCCATATACATATACATATACGGATTTGCCTGAAAGTTCATTTGCCATATACATATACATATACGGATTTGCCTGAAAGTTCATTTGCCATATACATATACGGATTTGCCTGAAAGTTCATTTGACATATACATATACATATTTGCCTGAAAGTTCATTTGCCATATATACATATAGATTTGCCTGAAAGTTCATTTGCCATACATATAATTTGCTGAAAGTTCATTTGCCATATACATATACATTTGCCTGAAAGTTCATTTGCCATATACATATACGGATTTGCCTGAAAGTTCATTTGCCATATACATATACGGATTTGCCTGAAAGTTCATTTGCCATATACATATACGGATTTGCCTGAAAGTTCATTTGCCATATACATATACATATACGGATTTGCCTGAAAGTTCATTTGCCATATACAGATACATTGGTTTGCCTGAAAGTTCATTTGCCATATACATACATACGATTTGCCTGAAAGTTCATTTGCCATATACATATACAATTTTGCCTGAAAGTTCATTTATATACATATACATTTGCCTGAAAGTTCATTTGCCATATCATATCATTTGCCTGAAAGTTCATTTCCATACATATACGTTTGCCTGAAAGTTCATTTGCCATATACATATACGATTTGCCTGAAAGTTCATTTGCCATATACATACTGGATTTGCCTGAAAGTTCATTTGCCATATACAATACATTTGCCTGAAAGTTCATTTGCCATATACATATACTATTTGTGAAAGTTCATTTGCCATATCATTCACTTAAATTTTTCCTTAAAAATTTTTAAAAAAAATTTTTTTGGTTTTTTAAAAATTTTTTCCCCCCTTTTTTAAAAATTTTTTTTTTAAAAAATTTTTAAATTCATTTTAAAAATTTTTTAAATTTTTGAAATTTTTCCCTATACAAAAATTTTTTAAAAAATTTTTAAAAATTTTTTTTTCCAAAATTTTTTTTTAAAAAAAAAAAAATTTTTTAAATTTTTTTAAAAATTAAAAAAAAAATTTTTTTTAAATTTTTTTAAATTCATTTGGTTTCCTAAAATTTTTTTTAAAAATTTTTTTTAAAAATTTTTTTAAATTTTTTTCCGGGGTTTTTGGGAAATTTTTTTTAAAGGTTTTAAAAAACTTTTAAAAAAAAAATTTTTTTTTTAAATTTTTTTTTTAAAAAAAAATTTTTTCATTTTTTTTTAAAAAAAAATTTTTTTAAATTTAAAGGCCCAAAAATTTTTTTTAAATTAAATTTTTAAAAATTTTTTGGGTTTTTTTTAAAAAATTTTTAAAAATTTTGGTTTTTAAATTCATTTGGTTTCCAAAAAATTTTTTTAAAAATTTTTCCTTTTAAAAAATTTTTTTTTAAATTTTAAAAAAATTTTTTAAATTAAATTTTTAAAACCCCGGGGAAAAAATTTTTTGTAAAAAAAAAAAAATTTTAAAATTTTTTTTTTTATAAATAAAAACCCCTTTTTTTTAAAAATTTTTTAAAAAAATTTTTTAAAAAAATTTTTTTTAAAAATTTAAAAACCCCTTTTTGGGTTTTTTTTTTTTTGGGCCCCTTTTTAAAAATTTTTTTTAAAAAAAATTTTTTCCCCCCCTTTTTTAAATTTTTTTTTAAAAAAAAAACCCCCCCTTTTTTTTTCCTTTTAAAAATTTTTTAAAAAAAACCCCCTTTTTAAAAAATTTTTTTAAATTTTTAAAAAAAAAAATTTTTTTTTTTAAAAAATAAATTTGGGTAAATTTTTTTAAAATTTTTTTTTTAAAAAAATTTCCCCAAAAATTTTTTTTCCCAAAAAAAAAAAAATTTCCCCCCAAACCCAAAAAAAAAAAACCCCCCCCCCAAATTTTTTTTTTTTAATAAATTTTTCCCCCAAATTTTTTTTTTTTTTATCCCAAAAATTTTTTGGGGGGCCCCCTTTTTAAAAATTAATTTCCCCCCCCCAAAAAAATTTTTTTTTAAAAAAACATTTTTAAATTTTCCGGGTTTTTTTAAAAAAATTTTTTTTAAAAAAAACCCGGGTTTTTTTAAAAAATTTTTTTTAAAATTTTTAAAAAAAATTTTTTTAAAAAATTTGGGCCCCCCCCCAAAAAAAATTTTTTTTAAAAATTTTTTTAAAATTTTCCCCCCTTTTTTAAAAATTTTTAAAAAAATTTAAAAAGGGGGGTTTTTTAAATTCATTTCCTTTTTTTCCCCCTTTTTTGAAATTTTTCCCCCCCCATTTTGGGTTTTTTTTAAAAAATTTGGAAATTTTAAAAAAAATTTTCCCCAAAATTTTTTTTTTTCCCCCCTTTCCTTAAATTAAGGGGAAAAAATTTTTTAAAAAATTCCCCCTTTTTTTAAAAAAATTTTTTTAAAAATTTTAAAAAAAATTTTTCCTTCCCCCAAAAAAACCGGTTTTTTTTAAATTAAATTTAAAAATTTTTTAAAAAAACCTTTGCCAAAATTTTAAAAAACCCCCCCCCAAAATTTTTTTAAATTTTTTAAAAAAAACCCCTTTTCCCCTTTTTTGAAATTTTTAAAAAAATTTAAAATTTTGGCCCCTTTTTTTAAATTCATTTCCAAAAAATTCCCCCCTTTTCCCCAAATTTTTTTTTTTTAAAAAAAAAACGGCTTTTCCCCTTTTTTTTAAATTTTTTTCCCCCTTTTTCCCCAAAATTTTTTTAAAATTTTTTTAAAATTTTGGCCCCTTTTTTTAAATTCATTTCCCTTTTTTTTTTGGGGGGTTTTTTTAAATTCATTTCCAAAAAACCCCCCCCGGGTAATTTTTCCCAAAAATTTTAAAAAAAATTTTTGGGTTTTTTAAAAAAATTTTTTAAAATTTTTGGGGGGCCCCCCCCAAAAAATTTTTTTTTTTTAAAAAAAATTTTTTTTTTAAAAAAAAAACCCCCCTTTTCCAAAACCCCCTTTTTAAAAATTAAGGGGCCCCCCCCTTTTGGGGCCCCCTTTTTTAAAAATTTTCCCCAAAAATTTTTTTCTTTTTTAAAAAATTTTTTTCTTTTTTTTCCAAAATTTTTTTTAAAAAAGGGGCCCCCTTTCCTTTGGTTTTTTCCCCCCCCAAAATTTTGGGAAAAATTTTTAAAAAAACCCCCCCAAAATTTTTCCCCCCTTTTCCAAAACCCCCTTTTTAAAAATTTTGGGGCCCCCTTTCCTTGGGCCCCCCCCTAAATTCAGGGGCCCCCTTTCCTTAAAAACCCCCCCCCCCCTTTTTTTTTTAAAAAAAAAAGGGAAAATTTTTAAAAAAACCCCCCTTTCCTTAAATTAAGGGGCCCCCTTTTAAAAAAAATTTTAAAAATTTTCCCCAAAAATTTTTTTCCCCCTTTTCCCAAATTTTTTATTTCCTTAAATTTTTCCCCAAAAAAAAATTTTTCCCCAAAAATTTTTTTCTTTTTTAAAAAAAAAAAACCCCCTTTTTAAAAATTTTTCCCCCCTTTTCCAAATTTTCCCCAAAAAAAAACCCCCTTTTTAAAAATTTTTCCCCCCTTTTCCAAAACCCCCTTTTTAAAAATTTTTCCCCAAAAAATTTTTTTTTTCCCCAAAAAAAAAATTTTTCCCCCCTTTTTAAAAAACCCCCCCCAAAAATTTGGAAAATTTTTGGGCCCCCCCCTTTTTTTTCATTTCCTTAAAATTTTTGGGCCCCTTTTCCCAAAATTTTTCCTTAAAAATTTTTAAATTTATTTGCCAAAATTTTTTTTTAAAAAAAAAAAGGGCCCCCCCCTTTTTTTTCATTTCCCCCCATTTGGCCCCTTTTTTAAATTCATTTCCCCCCCTTTTTGGGTTTTTTTAAAAAAATAATTTCCCCCCCTTTTTTTTTTTCCCTATAAATTCCCCCTTTTTTCCCCAAAATTTTTTTAAAAAAAAACCCCCCCCCGGGTAAATTTTTCCAAAAATTTCCTTCCCCCTTTTTAAATTTTTCCAAAAATTTGGGCCCCCCCTTTTTGGGTTTTTTTTAAATTAAAACCCTTTTAAAAATTTTTGGGAAAATTTTTTTAAAATTTTTAAAAAACCCCCCAAAAATTTTCCCCAAATTTTTTTTTTTTAAAAAAAATTCCCCCCGGGTAAATTTTTCCAAAAATTTTTTTCCCCCCCCCTTTTTAAAATTTTTAAAAATTTTTTTTAAATTTAAAACCCCCGGGTTTATTTCCCCCCAAAGGGAAAATTTTTAAATTTTTCCCTATACTTCCCCCTTTTCCCCCTTTTTTGAAATTTTTTTTTTTCCCCCCAAACCGGTTTTTTTTTCCCCCCCCCCTTTTTTTTTTCCAAAAATTTTTCCCCCCTTTCCTTTGGTTTTTTCCCCCCCCAAAACCCCCTTTTTAAAAATTTTCCCCCCCTTTTTTTGGGCCCCTTTTTAAAAATTTTTCCTTCAATTTTCCCCTTTTTTGAAATTTTTCCCTATACTTCCCTCCCCCTTTTAAATTTTTTTGCCATATACATATATGGTCCACCTCATTTGCCTGAAAGTTCATTTGCCATATACATATACATATACGGTCCAATTCTTGCCTGAAAGTTCATTTGCCATATACATACATATACGGGTCCACCCTTATTTGCCTGAAAGTTCATTTGCGCCATACATAATGGTCCACCCCAATATACATATATACATAATGGGTCAATTCCGACTTTGCCTGAAAGTTCATTTTGCCATATACATATACATACATAATGGTCCACCCTCATTTGCCTGAAAGTTCATTTGCTATATACATATACATATACTGGTCCACCTCATTTGCCTGAAAGTTCATTTGCCATATACATATATATAATGGTCCAATTTATTTGTTTGAAAGTTCATTTGCCATACATATACATATACGGTCCACCTCATTTGCCTGAAAGTTCATTTGCTATACATATACATATATCGGTCCAATTCATTTGCCCGAGTTCTTATACATATACATATATATCGGTCCACCCTCATTTGCCTGAAAGTTCATTTTGCTATATACATATACATATACGGGTCCACCCCATTTGGCTCGAGTTCATTTTATTACATACATATACATATACTGGTCCACCTCATTTGCCTCCTGAAACCATTTGCACATATATATACATATATGGGTCCACCTCATTTTGCTCGAAAGTTCATTTGCCATATACATATACATATACGGTCCACCTCATTTGCCTGAAAGTTCATTTGCCATATAGTTATACGGTCCACCTCATTTGCAGTTCATTTCCACATATACATATACTGGTCCACCCCATTTGCCTGAAAGTTCATTTGCTATATACATATACATATTATACACACATCGGTCCACCCTATTTGCCTGAAAGTTCATTTGCCATACATATACATATACGGTCCACCTCATTTGCCTGAAAGTTCATTTGCCATATACATATACATATACGTCCACCTCATTTGCCTGAAAGTTCATTTGCCATATACATATACATATAATGGTCCACCTTATTTGCCTGAAAGTTCATTTGCTATATACATATACATAATGGTCCTTCAACCATTTGCCTGAAAGTTCATTTTGCCATATACATACAGGTAATGGTCCACCTCATCTGCCTTGAAAGTTCATTTGCTATATATATACATATACGGTCCACCTCATTTGCCCGAGTTCATTTGCTATATACATACATATACGGGTCCAATCTTCATTTGCCTGAAAGTTCATTTCCATATACATATACATATACGGGTCCACCTCATTTGCCTGAAAGTTCATTTGCCATATACATATACATATACGGGTCCACCTCATTTGCCTTGAAAGTTCATTTGCTATATACATACATATACGGGTCCACCTCATTTGCCTGAAAGTTCATTTGCTATATACATATACATATACTGGTCCACCCTCATTTGCCTGAAAGTTCATTTTGCCATACATATACATATATTGGTCCACCTCATTTGCCTGAAAGTTCATTTGCCATATACATATATCGGTCCACCTCATTTGCCTGAAAGTTCATTTACATATACATATACATATAATGGGTCCACCCTCATTTGCCTGAAAGTTCATTTGCTATATACATATACATATACGGGTCCACCTCATTTTGCCTGAAAGTTCATTTGCTATATACATACATATATCGGTCCACCTCTATTTGCCTGAAAGTTCATTTGCTATATACATATACATATACGGGTCCACCTCATTTGCCTGAAAGTTCATTTGCATATACATATACATATACGGGTCCACCTCATTTGCCTGAAAGTTCATTTGCCATATACATATACGGATTTGCCTGAAAGTTCATTTGCCATATACATATACATATACGGGTCCACCTCATTTGCCTGAAAGTTCATTTGCCATATACATATACGGGTCCACCTCATTTGCCTGAAAGTTCATTTGCCATATACATATACATATACGGGTCCACCTCATTTGCCTGAAAGTTCATTTGCCATATACATATACATATACGGGTCCACCTCATTTGCCTGAAAGTTCATTTGCCATATACATATACATATACGGGTCCACCTCATTTGCCTGAAAGTTCATTTGCCATATACATATACATATACTGGTCCACCTCATTTGCCTGAAAGTTCATTTGCCATATACATATACGGGTCCACCTCATTTGCCTGAAAGTTCATTTGCCATATACATATACATATACGGGTCCACCTCATTTGCCTGAAAGTTCATTTGCCATATACATATACATATACGGGTCCACCTCATTTGCCTGAAAGTTCATTTGCCATATACATGTACATATACGGGTCCACCTCATTTGCCTGAAAGTTCATTTGCCATATACATGTACATATATGGGTCCACCTCATTTGCCTGAAAGTTCATTTGCCATATACATATACATATATGGGTCCACCTCATTTGCCTGAAAGTTCATTTGCCATATACATATACATATATGGGTCCACCTCATTTGAAAGTTCATTTGCCATATACATATATGGGTCCACCTCATTTGCCTGAAAGTTCATTTGCCATATACATGTACATATATGGGTCCACCTCATTTGCCTGAAAGTTCATTTGCCATATACATATATGGGTCCACCTCATTTGCCTGAAAGTTCATTTGCCATATACATATACATATATGGGTCCACCTCATTTGCCTGAAAGTTCATTTGCCATATACATATATGGGTCCACCTCATTTGCCTGAAAGTTCATTTGCCATATACATATATGGGTCCACCTCATTTGCCTGAAAGTTCATTTGCCATATACATATATGGGTCCACCTCATTTGCCTGAAAGTTCATTTGCCATATACATATACATATATGGGTCCACCTCATTTGCCTGAAAGTTCATTTGCCATATACATATACATATATGGGTCCACCTCATTTGCCTGAAAGTTCATTTGCCATATACATATATGGGTCTACCTCATTTGCCTGAAAGTTTGTTTGCCATATACATATATGGGTCCACCTCATTTGCCTGAAAGTTCATTTGCCATATACATATACATATACATATATGGGTCCACCTCATTTGCCTGAAAGTTCATTTGCCATATACATATACATATATGGGTCCACCTCATTTGCCTGAAAGTTCATTTGCCATATACATATACATATATGGGTCCACCTCATTTGCCTGAAAGTTCATTTCCATATACATATACATATACGGGTCCACCTCATTTGCCTGAAAGTTCATTTGCCATATACATATACGGGTCCACCTCATTTGCCTGAAAGTTCATTTGCCATATACATATACATATATGGGTCCACCTCATTTGCCTGAAAGTTCATTTGCCATATACATATACATATATGGGTCCACCTCATTTGCCTGAAAGTTCATTTGCCATATACATATACATATATGGGTCCACCTCATTTGCCTGAAAGTTCATTTGCCATATACATATATGGGTCCACCTCATTTGCCTGAAAGTTCATTTGCCATATACATATACATATATGGGTCCACCTCATTTGCCTGAAAGTTCATTTGCCATATACATATACATATATGGGTCCACCTCATTTGCCTGAAAGTTCATTTGCCATATACATATATGGGTCCACCTCATTTGCCTGAAAGTTTGTTTGCCATATACATATATGGGTCCACCTCATTTGCCTGAAAGTTCATTTGCCATATACATATACATATACATATACATATATGGGTCCACCTCATTTGCCTGAAAGTTCATTTGCCATATACATATATGGGTCCACCTCATTTGCCTGAAAGTTCATTTGCCATATACATATACATATATGGGTCCACCTCATTTGCCTGAAAGTTTATTTGCCATATACATATACATATATGGGTCCACCTCATTTGCCTGAAAGTTCATTTGCCATATACATATACATATATGGGTCCACCTCATTTGCCTGAAAGTTCATTTGCCATATACATATACATATATGGGTCCACCTCATTTGCCTGAAAGTTCATTTGCCTTATACAAATACATATATGGGTCCACCTCATTTGCCTGAGTTCATTTGCCATATACATATACATATATGGGTCCACCCCATTTGCCTGAAAGTTCATTTGCTATATACATATACATATATGGGTCCACCTCATTTGCCTGAAAGTTCATTTGCCATATACATATACATATATGGGTCCACCTCATTTGCCTGAAAGTTCATTTGCCATATACATATACATATATGGGTCCACCTCATTTGCCTGAAAGTTCATTTGCCATATACATATACATATACATATATGGGTCCACCTCATTTGCCTGAGTTCATTTGCCATATACATATACATATACATATATGGGTCCACCTCATTTGCCTGAAAGTTCATTTGCCATATACATATACATATACATATATGGGTCCACCTCATTTGCCTGAAAGTTCATTTGCCATATACATATACATATATGGGTCCACCTCATTTGCCTGAAAGTTCATTTGCCATATACATATACATATACATATATGGGTCCACCTCATTTGCCTGAAAGTTCATTTCCATATACATATACATATACATATATGGGTCCACCTCATTTGCCTGAAAGTTCATTTGCCATATACATATACATATATGGGTCCACCTCATTTGCCTGAAAGTTCATTTGCCATATACATATACATATATGGGTCCACCTCATTTGCCTGAAAGTTCATTTGCCATATACATATACATATATGGGTCCACCTCATTTGCCTGAAAGTTCATTTGCCATATACATATACATATACATATATGGGTCCACCTCATTTGCCTGAAAGTTCATTTGCCATATACATATACATATACATATATGGGTCCACCTCATTTGCCTGAAAGTTCATTTGCCATATACATATACATATACATATACATATATGGGTCCACCTCATTTGCCTGAAAGTTCATTTGCCATATACATATACATATATGGGTCCACCTCATTTGCCTGAAAGTTCATTTGCCATATACATATACATATACATATATGGGTCCACCTCATTTGCCTGAAAGTTCATTTGCCATATACATATACATATATGGGTCCACCTCATTTGCCTGAAAGTTCATTTGCCATATACATATATGGGTCCACCTCATTTGCCTGAAAGTTCATTTGCCATATACATATACATATACACATACACACACATACAAATATACATACACACACATACAAATATACATACACACACTTACAAATATACATACATACACGCACATACAAATATACATATATATACACACACATATACACACACATATATATATATATATACACATATATATATATATATATATATATATATATATATACACACATATACACATATACACATATATACATATAAGTGCAAAGACAAAACGTAAAAAACTAGCAAAAAACACACAGAACAGGCACCCAAGAGTAGTAAGTCCAAACGCCGAAAACTGCGTAACAGTATAAGTGAATTGTAGCAGCTGAAGCTTTACCAAAAGGATGCAGTCTGTAGTTGAAAATCGGTGTAAAAGTCCAAGAAGAAAAACGAAAAGTCCTTTTTAACGCAGAGTTTATTAGTTTAAAAGTTAGCGTTTTCGAGTCACAGCTCAAGCTTCCTCGGAAGTACAAATGATTTACAAACAAGCCACCACTTTTAAAATGCTAAGCGCGGGCTTTTTTACTAATATAATTTAAAGAGGTATAGCCCTTCTTTTAAAGTGCTGTGTTACATCAACACTACATATACTATTTCAACTGAACAGGTTCAAGTATAATAAAATGGAATGGGACCAGCAATCACAAACCGCCAGCCTCCGCTATGTCCCCTATAAAGTTACTTATAAGCGTGTTCACCATTTCAACTCGCAGTTAGACAATATAAAACAGAGTCCATAAACAATTATACAGTATTAAAACCTGGATTAGTACGTGCTTATCACAATAAAAAACAGGACTGCAAGTACAAGTTAAAATCATGTTAAAGTTACGTTAAAATTCAATTTACCTAAACGGTGTTATAAAAAACAATACGCACTGTAATTTTTGTGCGTTAACGCCCCACCTTACACCAATTATCATTTTAGTGGAACAAGTGTCTTTTAAACGTTACATTCAAGCACTGTGCTTGTAGTAACTCCCTGTTAATGTTATAGTTAAAAAACCTAATACAAAGAGGGGGCGTCGATCATGCCCATGCCCAAGGGGTGTAGTTGGTAGCTCAGCTTGGTGGACCTTGACTAAAACTAGTTGTACCCTTAGTCTAAAAGAACTGTGATGTTGTACAGCAGATTTTCTTTCAAGGCAATATCATTCTGCCTAGTTAGGTAATTCAACATTTATCCTTTTTGATTTCAAAATACAAATGGTGTTACAATACTA
>NC_056729.1:1639362096-1639369596 GCF_019279795.1 Protopterus annectens | reverse complement strand
TTTTTAACACAGGCAACTTTACAAATACATTTTAAATACAGGCTTCTGTACAAATCAATGTGAGAGTCAAATAAAAGCCTTTACAAACGTTTAGCTAGCTATGCTGGCATATGTTAACACATGCATTGCCCTGCTCTCCTTGGCAATGATGGCACTACCTTATATCACAACATATAAATATTTTTACACATACATAAATATGTATATACACACCTATATACAATGGATATAAGTGTACACACCCCTGTTAAAATGACAGTTTTTTGTTATAAAAAATGAGACTAGAGATTTTTTTGTTTTTCAATTGAATTGTAGATGTTATAAATCACATTAAAGGTGGGAAAAGTTTTGAAATGATTTATTGTGGTCTCATATCACAAAAAAACTGGCATTTTAACAGGGGTGTGTATACTTTTTATATCCACTGTGTGTATGTATGCAGGCATATGTATGTGTGTGTGTGTGTATATACATATATACACACACACACACACACACACACACACATGTAAATGGGCGTGCCTTTGTTGAAGGTTGAATGTCGAGCTGGCATGTGAGCGTTCGTGAAAATCTACTTCCAATCATTAGAGGATTGGAGTTCTGCTGTGGCGACCCCTAACCGGGTAAAGCCGAAAGACAACAACAACATACATAGATTTTATGTGTATGTATGTATATATACATATATATATATATATATACATATATATATACATATATATATATATATATATGTGTGTGTGTACATGCAACACAGATACCTTTGGATTGAAATTAGACTCAGACGAGCTTCAGAGCAGAGTTCCAAGAGGGTGAATTGACAGATTCTTGGAGCCATCTCTCCCACTTGGGACTTTGGCTCTAAACAGCTTGGATCAGAGATCAGCTTTGGAAACTCAAGTCATCGGTGGTTAGGACTCCTTTCCTTCCTTAGATTGGGGGTAGTTCTTCATGCCAGTGGTAGCTTTGACCTTTGAAAGGGTTTTGGTAAGTTCCAAATACAAGGTGCCTACATCCAGCTCAACTCCAAGCTCTAGCTGGGGTCTGCTTCCTCTCCTCATCATCTTGTTGGACATAGACAGCCATTCCCAAGGTCTTCAGAGGAAGTCTGTTTTGTCAGTCCCCCATCCAATTCTGAACCTTCTGTTGCTCCCCAAGGAGGAGACCCCAGAAAATGGGTATGCAAACAGAAGCACTGACTATTCCCCAGAGTCCATCACTGAAGATACTGAGAAGGAGAGGGTTCCCCTTGCACCCTTTCTCAAATCACAACTTTTGGTGACATTCTCAATGTAATGAAGCAAAGAGAGGGGTTAGTCATCCAAGACCCATTACCGCATGGATTCGGTGTTCTTGGAAGCTTTTGGTTCCAGACCAAGATCCTCTTTGGTGATACCTCACATTGACCCAGTTATCAACCTTATGGCTCAATGAGCATGGAAGGATCCTAATGTGGTGGAGCCCATCCTTGTGGGTGCATCCTGGTTGCACGCAAGGACAGGAAACACTGGAGTAGGGGTCCACTGATAGATAGCTGTGATGGTGACTGCAACCACCAGAAATATTGAAATAAAGTTCTTCTGTTCATCCTCCTAATAAAGATTTTAGGACAAGACAATGGACAGATTTGGGAAGTAGGCCTGTGTATTAGTGACTGCTACTCTTAGATGAGTTAACTATTTGACAAGATTCCAGAGACTTGACCAAAGAGTTCATCAAAGGTCCTCTCAGGGGTATTATCGGAGAATGTTCATAAAACAATGGAGTCCCAGCTTCCCATTTTGCAATCCTCCAAAAATGTGGCCATTCATTTACTCTCTAATGCCAGTGCCTGTTGCTCTGGCCATGCGATCAGCTGCATCACCATGCACCACCACACCTGGATGTGCCTTTGTGACTTTGTGGAAGGTTTTGTCTTCCTTTGTAAAGGCTCCTTATGATGGGGCCACATTGTTTGGAGCTAAAGGTAACGATACCATCCTGTTGACTCTTGGTCAGTGTAAGATACGCAATGTGGTGGAAGTATGCTTACTTGGAGAACAAACTTGTTAGTGACAATGACATCAGCCAGATGAATCTCAGAGTTACAAGCCCTTTCATTTAAACCCCCATATCTAGTATTTCACAAAGATGGAGTTTCCCTTAGAACTAACGAGTCCTTTATTCCTTAAGTGCCATCAGAAGTTTTAGCAATAAACTTGCCTGTGTTTTTTCCCCAGGTATTCAAACAAAAGGAGAATGCTTATTGCATATGTTAAATATACACAGGCAGCTCATATTCTATATCCACAGGACAAAAGAATTCAGAAAAGATCATTGATTGTCAATTTCCCTTTCTAAACCAAAGCTGAGGAGAAAAGATTCTAAGGTTGATAGCTAGTTGTCAGATTGCATCTCCTGTATCTATATGGATTTGCCCTTGCCACTAAACAAAATCCCATTCCACTAGAGCACTTTATAACTGAAACATTTAACAGAGGATTATCCACCGATTGCTTTTTTGCCATAGCCACATGGGCAATGGTACACACCTTTGTGTCTCATTACATATTGAACACGCATTCCAGATCACATTCTTCCTTTGATTCCACCATACTCGAGAATGTCCTTCCTTGATACCACCCAGTTTGACATGGAATTCTGTCCCATAAATTTTAGCCACATGGGCAATGGTACACACCTTTGTGTCTCATTACATATTGAACACGCATTCCAGATCACATTCTTCCTTCGATTCCACCATACTCGAGAATGTCCTTCCTTGATACCACCCAGTTTGACAACATGGAATTCTGTCCCATAAATTTAACACAGATGAAAACAGACAACATTGTATATGAAAGTTATGTACTTAAAATAGAGCCGTGTTGTCGGATTTTCATCCAGTTTAAACTCCATCCCTACTACCCTCTTCCAAATTGTCAGCTATGGCTTTTATATAATTGAGTGGACTTATTCCATACCTGTCCATAGTCATGCGTGACATAATCCACCATTCCTCAACTTGAGACCATCTAAATTATGGATGGTTCTTTTTATGTAGCAGGTTTCTCATAGACCTCAAAAAATGGAGGGCAAACTGAAAGATAGAGTCTAGGGAATTACGGGTAAGGGTGGAGTCAGAGCGCTGGATCTTATGAAACTTCAAAGTCAGCAGCAAGGTCAGATTAGACAACCCATACATTTGAACCGGATGAAAATCAGGCAACATGGATCTAATAGGTTCATAGGTTCATACTAGGCTATCTGCCCTAGGGCATTTATAAGCCTAGCCAGAATGTGTTTGGCTTTCGCCACCCATTTTAAATTTATTTTGCTATGCCCTTTTTCGAGGTTAGTATACTGTGCCTCTGTCTAACAGTGACACAGAAGTGATACCGGGTAAACCACGATCTCCCATCCACTCAAGATTCCTCTTGAAGAGAGTCAATGAGGGACTCTGCCTAACCTGGACTGGGATTTTATTCCAGAGTGAAGGGAGCCTCTGGGTTATGAATCTGTCCCTCCAGCATGTCCTATTTCAGTGCTGAGATTCAAGTCTCTCAAGCGCGTAGCTCGATGGGATTTGGATTTTCTGAGGTGCAGCATGTCCATTAATTCAGGGTTGGACATGGCTTTATATGTCAGGCACAGATCGCCTCTGAACAGGCGGTATGCCACTGAGTAGAGCTGGAGTTTCTTTAATCGGGCAGCATACGGCATCTGTTTGAGCCCTTTGATCCTCTTGGTGAGGTACTTTTGGGGTCTTTCCAGTTGCTGCAGGTGTCTGGTAAGGTACATCCCAAAAGGGGCATTGTACTCAATTATGGGCCTGATGAGGGATGAGTAAAGAGGCACGATGACCTCCCCTGATCTAGATGTGAATCCCTTCATGATTAGGTGGGCTATATAAAATGTTTTTCTAACCACTTTGGCCACGTGGTTGTCAAATGAGAGATTGTTATCAACTTGGGTCCCCAGGTCCCTAATTACTTCTTCTGTATTTAATGGATTACCACCTATGTGGTAATTTGTGGGCACTTTGTTTTGCCAAAGGGGATGACTATACACTTTTTGGCATTTAGCTTGAGGCCATGGCTCTGGCACCAGTTGTCTGTTTCTATGAGGCCCTTTTGGAGGATGCTTGTGTCAGCTGGAGAGTCGATTATGGCACCCAGTTTGCAGTCATCTGCGAACTTGGTCAGCCACAGTCCTTCCGTGTTGGCCTGTACCTCCGAGAAATATATACCGAACAAGAGAGGTCCCAGGACTGAGCCTTGTGGGACACCACTTGTAACTGGTTTGGAGTCTGACATGGCTCCAGCAATTCTAACCATGTGGGTTCTGTCCTTGACCCAGTTAGCAATCCATCTAATGACATAGGGGTTTATATTTAAGCTGGTGAGCTCATCTATAATGCCCAAGTGGGGTATTGTATCGAAGGCTTTTGCGAGGTCCAGGTAGGCTGTGTGGACCACCTTCCCCTCATCAATGGCCTTGGTGACTGTTCCAAAGAAATCAACCAGGTTTAAGAGGCAGGATATGCCCTTAAAGCAGAACTGGGTAGGATCCAGTGTCTGTAGGTCCCCAATATCTTTATTAATGAGGTCCATGATGATCCTTTCCATAGCTTTGCAGACCAAGCTAGTCAGGCTTATGGGGCGATAGTTTCCAGGATCCGTTGAGGCACCACCTTTATGGAGAGGGACCACTGTTGCTGTACGCCACTCTTTGGGCACATCCGTTGAGGCACCACCTTTATGGAGAGGGACCACTGTTGCTGTACGCCACTCTTTGGGCACATATCCTGTAGTAAGGCTGAGACTGAACAGTAGTTTCATGTTTGGGTTTAGCTCTTCTTGGAGTTCATGTAGGGCACAGCTTGGGACACAGTCTGGTCCCATTGATGCTGTGTTTTTTGCTTTGGAGAGGGCAGCTCTTACCTGAGCATCTGAGATGTCAGGGGGGCAGCACTCTGCTGGGATATATATTTGCCCTTTGGTGGTGGGGAGAAGTTTGCGCTGAACCTGTCAGCTAGGATGTTGGCAATGTCTGTGGGTTCAGTGTATTTTTTGTCATTTTGGACTAATTCTGAGCATATCTGGGAATTACCACCCAGGTTCCTAACATAACTAAAGAAAGCCTTGTGATTATCCTTAGTGTCCTGTGCAATTTTTCTCTCAAGCTTGCCTTAGACAATTTTATGAGTGCCCGTAGTTTTTTGCTAATACTGATCAGTGATGCCTTCCCTTTTTGGGATTTTGCTCTATCATTTAGTAGCTTCCTCCTTCTATTGTATAGTTTATTTATGGCTGGGGTCTGCCTTTGGAGGATTGGGTCTTGGTTTTATTTGGGATCGCATGATCCATGCATTCCTGAAGGTGTTCATAGAATGCGTTTATAAAGGATTCTGCGGTCTGGGTCAGTATTTTCCACAGGCCCCGGGGCTTTGAAGGATTCCACCTTGGTTTTGAGGAGTGTGAAATTTGCTTTAGAGGTTTTTCACTATGGTTTTCTGGGCAGGTGGGGTCGAGATGTGAATATGCAGTGAGATTAGTTTATGGTCTGATCTTACCAGTGAGGGATACACTTCTGGTCTGGAGCATAGAGTCCCCATGTTGGTGATGATCAGGTCCAGTATGTTTTCCCCTCTTGTGGGAGTGGTAACAAGTTGTTCCATAGCATTTGAGTTTATAAATTCTAGGAACCTTTGGGCTAGGGGTGTTGGAGCTAGAGTAATGCTCCCAGTCTATGTTTGGGTAGTTGAAGTCGCCCAATATAATGGTGTTTGGAGAGACCTTCATATTTTCCAGTGTTCTCAGGAAGGCAGAGTGGGGTTTCTGGGTTTGGGAGGGTGGTCTGTAGCAGGCTATAAACTGGAAGGCAGTTTTACCCACTGTTAGTTGCACATGGATAGTCTCTGATGCTTCGTGCTTTGCCACCAACCTGGAGGTGTGGGTATCTTTGATGAATATCGATACTCCTCCTTTGTGGTTCGGTCCAAGTTTTGGGGCCGAAAAGCATGCTATGAGGTATAACCTGGTAATGCTAGGGTGCTCTCGGGAGCCCTGAACCAGGTTTCTGTTACTGCACAGACATCGATGTTCTCCATGCTAAGGAGAGTTTCAAGTGTGTGCATCTTGAGGTTTAGACTTCTGGCGTTGAGTAGCATTACTCTTAGTTTCTTATCCCTTGTGATACCTATGGAGGTGGGTTTGTCGTTTGAGCCTTGCCTAAAAAAGGCACTATGGGGGTAGCAAGAGCCTTTGCCAATATACGAAAGCCCAGGGGTGACAAGTGCAAGCCGTCCCTAGCGAAGCATCGTGGCTTGTCGAGCATATCATCCCAAGCTGACAGGCATTGGATCCCCTTTGAATGACACCAGTACTTAAGCCAATTGTTGAAATTGATCATCTTGTCTTCATATTGTGGCATCATTCTTGGTGAGGGTACGATGCTACTCAAGGTCAGGGTCATACGGCCTGGGCTACATGCTCAGAGAGCTCCTTTATGTCTCTTTTCATGTAGTCCAGGGAGGTACATCTCAGGTCATTCACACCAGCATGGACAATGACTGAGTCATATTTGTACTTGCCTTGGAGTGACCTGAGTGCTTGTGTTATGTGGCAGATCCTAGCGTCCGACAGGCTGCTCACCGTGACCCTCTCTTGTTCAGCCTGGTGAGCGGGACGTCAGTGTGCCTGACGATAGAGTCACCTATTACAAGTGTATCAGGTGTGTTGTTAAGTCTTAAGGGCTGTGACTGTTCGGCACACTGGCTTTGTGAGATATGTGTTGCACGTGTTTTGTTTTGGGGTAGCGGTTGCTTGGGTGTCTGCTTTGGAGGTCTCTGCTGCTTAGGCAGATATTTATTTAGAGCCTCCAAGTATGTTTTTGTGTGATTATGTGCTTGTTTTGCTGTCGTGGTAGGTCGGTGTGAGACTGGAATTGTAGTGAGTGTGGTTTCCTTCTCCTCCTAACTGGTTATGCCAGTACTGAGTTGAGAGAGCTTAGACTCCAGTTTGGCTATATGGTTGCATCTCTCACATGTGTTGGAATTTGTTGGGAGGAGGAGAGCATTGTCTGTGTACATGAGGCAGTTGTAACATTGCCTCAAGATTCCCAGATTTACCAGCTGGACCGGAGAGGAGATTGACAACTGACCTTTGGACATGCTAGAATAATATTGGGAATTCCTTAATAATTGAAAACAAGGGCCAGTGGGGAGTGAGGGTGTAGTGCTTTTAATTTTTAGTGCTGACTTATATAATTGCTTTAGTGAGTAAGTGCCAGGTAAACTTAAGTGCAATGTGTTACAGGTAACTTAAATGCAAAAACGACAAACAGTAACTTTCTTTCAAGTGAAACAAAGAAATAAGTACAGTAAGCAATGCAGATATCACTAGTGATCCACAGAAGCACTGAGAAGCCGCATATTAGGTGAAATTAGCGTTCCGGGGAAATAACAAGCAAACAAACAAAAAGCATATAAACAAAGCTAGATTCAGCGGGGCCTGGATC
>NC_056729.1:1639356667-1639361596 GCF_019279795.1 Protopterus annectens | reverse complement strand
TTTAAAATTTTAAAAAAGTTAATTATATTTCTGTGGGAAGCAAATACCTCACAAGGATTTTCACTTACTGTATTCTATGCCTAGGCCCAGACCACGTCACTGGTTGTCGGTTTTGTGCTAGGTTTAACAAGCGCACTATTAAACATTGGTTTGATCTTGCCCGACATTACTTTGGTAGAAATTTTAATTACACCACGCTGTCGGAGCAACCGACGACCGAAATACATAAGCGCAAAGATAAGGACAGGCATCTGAGACCCAGACCTGACGAGGCCTCTGCTAGGCCTCCGGTTTTCAGCAAGGCGCCTTCGCAGCCCCTGACAACCGGCAATTTAGACCCACAGGCTGCCTCCGACTACCACGTGGAGATGGCTGGGCCTCAGGATACTTTACCTTTAGGCCCTACAGAGACTATGCCTGCAAAAGGATCCGGAGCAGTTGAACAGCCCTCCGCTACCGAAGGTGTATTCAAACCGACTACACTAACTATTAAATCTTATGCCAAGTCTAAAACTACATTAAAAGTCAAGAAACCTGTTCAGCATTCACCAGGACAGGCCCCCATGACTAAGAAACAGATGCTCAAAATGGCCAAAGACTTAATTACCATGATCAGGGGTTCCCATCCCCCTCCTGATAAAATGCCTAGACAGGATGAAGATTATGACTCATCTGACCAGGTCTCCATTTCCTTGGACTCCTCACCAGAACAGGAATACTCTTTTTCCCCATATGAGGATTCTGATGCTGAAGACTCAATTCCTTCAGCCTCTCCTCCAGAGGACTACTCTTTTGGGGAAACCTTACATACTATGAGAGAACATTTTCACTGGGAGGGCCAGGATTACACTGATTCCAAGAAAAGGCTCAGAGAGTTCCTTTTACTGCCCCAGCACAGACCCCTTGCAATTCCACCAGTTCTAGACATTGTGGATGATGTGTACTCAGAATCTAGTTTAAATCCCGATTCCTTAACTCCAGCCCCAGTCAAACCAGACAGATACTACAGAGTCCCTGACTCACAAATTTCTATACAAAATCCCTGTTGATGACCCAGAAACCATTTCCCAGGGTCCCAAGGGGGTTAAGGCCTCTACATCTAAAAATCCAGTTCCCTCTGAAAGGGATTCTAGAGCATTAGACAGATGGGAAAAGAAAGTATACACTTCTGCCACCCTAGCAATGAGGGCCTTAAATTGCCAATTTCACATGCTGAAATATCAGCAATTCTTGATGTCTCAGTTAAAACAAAAAATGCTTCCAAATTCAGAGATACCTGATTATAAGGAAATGCAGGATTTATTGCATGCAGCAGAACAAGTGGGCAAACATACTTTGCAATGTGGATTTGATTCATTAGAAGCCTCTTGTAGAGTAGCAGTTACAGGGTCTGTTATCCGTAGGCATGCTTGGTTAAAAGAACAGTTTACCTGATCATGTTAAAGAAAAATTATTGGATGCACCTTTACAGCAGGATGTTTTTTTGGAGGCAAAGCAGAAGAAGTATTAAAGAAAATGGAGGATAAGGCAAAATCTATGCAAACGGTCAAGGATTTCTTACAGGTTTAGCCCCCTCGTTTTAGCAGAAACTGGCCAACTAAAAATTGGTCTTTTCCAGCTACAGACAGACCGCAAAGGGGCAGATACAGGTACCCAAGAGACAGAGGTCAGCCACAAGGTTCTTACAAGCCCCGCCAATGGGGTGCTTAAACCCAGAAAGGAGGAGAAGACAGGCCACAATCTTACAGGAAACAGTCTCAATGACTTTCCCCTACAAGTGCCAAGCTTTTCTCTCTTGGCAGCTCCCTTGGCAGGAAAGCTAGCACTTTTTGCACACAATTGGCATGTGATCACCCAAGACAAATGGGTTCTAAATATTGTACCTCAAGGTTACAGGTTCCATTTTCACACTTTACCAAGGCAAAGATGAATGCCAAACCTGCCACCAAATCAATGGGCAGAGGCTCAAAAACAAATTACAGCATCCATGGACATGAGAGCTATTCAAGAGGTACCAACACAAGAGCAAGGACAAGGATTTTACTCAAGACTTTTTCTGGTCCCCTGAAAGGACAAAGCATGGAGGCCTATTCTAGATCTTTCTATACCTGGAAGTTCCCAAATTCAAAACGTTGACACTACAGCAGCTTCTTCCCATGCTGGGCAAGAAGGCTTGGCTAGTAACATTGGACCTCAAGGAGGCATACCTGCATGTCCCTATCAGACAAAATTGCAGAAGATACCTCAGATTCTTAGCAGGTTCAACGCATTACCAATTCTCTGCACTGCCCTTTGGCTTATCTACTGCACCCAAGGTCTTCACAAAATGCCTGGCACCAGTAATTGCATTTTGCAGATAAAGGGGAATTCAAATATACCAATATCTGGACGACTGCCTTATTCAAGCAGAAAGCAAGGACATTCTTCTAAAGCATCTGGCATTTGTAAAAATAGAAGTTATGTACCTACCATAACGTTCCATGTTAGTTGTCTTCTTCTCGCCTTCTTTCTTGCTGGATGGGTTCGGAGCCGATCCTCGGCTCCGACTCGGCCACTCTAAAAGCTCGAGAGTTGGTTCCACCGGCTCAAGGCTCCCCTTTTATCCCACAATGCTAGGCGGTAATACCTCAGATCTCGTTTGTAAGCTAGGCCCAGCCAGGAAAAACATCTAGAAAAACACTGGTAAGGGGAAGAAACCCACCTCTAAAATGACAGAAGAAGGTGACCTATAACCTGATGAGAGTATATACATATATACAAATAGAGGTGGTAGGAAAAAAAGGTCACAATCAAACTCCTCTAGGTCTGTCCAGGCTAGGGGGAAGGAGGGTGGGGCCTTAAGAAAAGCGAGAAGACAACTAACATGGAACGTTATGGTAGGTACATAAATTCTATATGTTAAGTTGTCTATCTCGCCTTCATTCTTGCTGGATGGGACCGCGTCCCTAGCACCTTGTCCCGGGTGGCCTATCGGAACAGACTCTTGAGTACAGTGGAACCAAAGTTAGCTCTGTGTCTAGAAGCTAAGTCCAACTTATAATGAGAAATGAAAGTATGAGGAGTAGCCCATGTAGCTGCCGCACAAATCATATCAATAGGCAGCCTGTCTTGGAAAGCTATAGAAGTAGCCAAAGCTCTAGTTGAATGAGCCTTAGGTTTGTTTGGTAGCTTTTGATGCCTAATCTCATACACAAAGGAAATCAAGGATGTAAGCCATCTGGAGAGTGATACTTTCGAAACTGGAAGGCCCATTCTGCCTTCTGCATAAGAAACAAACAGTTGGTCAGCCTTTCTGATCTGTTTGGTCCTGTCTAAGTAATACCTTAATTGTCGATGAACATCTAGCCAATGTAATTTTTGTTCAGACCTGTTAGAATAGTTAGGAAAAAACACAGGAAGGTCAATGTTTTGATTTAGGTTTGCCGGAGAGGCTACTTTGGGTAAGAAGGATGGGTTAGTCCATAAAGATACCCTATCCTTATGAAACAAAAGGTAAGGGGATCGACTACAGAGTGCATGAAGTTCAGAGACTCTTCTAACCGAAGTAATGGCTACCAAAAAGAGTGTTTTCCAGGATAGCAATTTCATTGAACACGAAGCTGCAGGTTCAAAAGGGGGAAGAATCAAAGATGTGAGAACTAAGTTAAGGTCCCAAGAAGGAGGAGGATTTCTAATAGGAGGCTTGAGAAGAAAAACTCCCTTCAAAAAGGCTTTGCAAAGTTTGTGAGACATGATGGCAGAGTCTGAGATTCCAACATGAAAATTAGATATAGCTGCCAATTGAACCTTAAGAGTAGAAGGAGACGAACCTGCGTGGAAAAGTTCAGCTAAAGAAATCAAGGACCGATTGAATGGAAGCAGTGAAAGGATCTATGTCCCTTCCTTGTGCCCAATAGGAGAAACATTTCCACTTACTAAGATAAATCTTCTGAGTAGAGGATTTATGGGAAGCTATTAAAATATCTCGAACTGAGTGAGATATTAGAGGAAGCCTGGCTAGGGTTGGAATTGGAGGAACCAAGCAGTGAGGTTCAGAGAGGGGAGGGAGCGATGTAACTGACCCGACTGATGGGTCAAAAGATCTGGAACTGGGTCCAGATGCCAGGGTTGCTCCAACAGAAAACGGTGTAGAAAAGGGAACCAAACCTGGTGACTGTGTCTAGATTTGCGCCTATGAAGGTAATAGCACGACAAGGCGACAAAACAGACTTTTCGCAATTTATTGAGATACCTAGCTTTCGAAATATGCGAAAAGTGTAGTCTCTGGCAAGCAGTAGAAGATGCTTGGTGGGAGCTGTAAAGAGCCAGTCGTCTAAGTATGGAAACACCTGGAATCCTTGACGTCTCAGGTGAGAGGCGACCACTGCCATGCATTTGGTAAACACCCGGGGGGCTGTGGTGAGTCCAAAGGGCAGGGCTCTGAATTGAAAGTGACCGGTTCCCAGCCTGAAGCGGAGAAATCTCCTGGAGCGTCTGTTCATTTTTATATGATAGTACGCATCCTGGAGGTCTATAGAGCACATCCAGTTTTTCTTCCCCAATAGGGGTAGGATGGACTGCAACGTGACCATCCGAAATCTTGTTTTCTTGACAGACTTGTTCAAGATGCCGAGATCCAAAATGGGCCTCCAGTCCCCTGTTTTCTTTGGAACCAAAAAGAATTTGGAGTAGATTCCAGATCCTAGCTGGTCTGCTGGAACTGGCTGAATGGCTCTTTTTGCAAGCAACTTTGATATTTCTAACGCTGCTTGCTCCCTTTGAGCGGGTGGAACATCTGGAAGGGACTTTTTTGATTGATTTGGAATGCGAAAGAACGGAATGGAATAGCCTTTGGAAATGATGGACTGTACCCACTTGTCTTGAGTTAGAGATCGCCAGGCTTCTGGGTACAGTGATAATCTTCCCCCAACTGCCTCCGAAGGTGGACAG
>NC_056729.1:1639171667-1639346667 GCF_019279795.1 Protopterus annectens | reverse complement strand
GAGCTAAAGGTAACGATACCATCCTGTTGACTCCTGGTCAGTGTAAGATACGCAATGTGGTGGAAGTATGCTTACTTGGAGAACAAACTTGTTAGTGACAATGACATCAGCCAGATGAATCTCAGAGTTACAAGCCCTTTCATTTAAACCCCCATATCTAGTATTTCACATAGATGGAGTTTCCCTTAGAACTAATGAGTCCTTTATTCCTTAAGTGCCATCAGAAGTTTTAGCAATAAACTTGCCTGTGTTTATTCCCCAGGTATTCAAACAAAAGGAGAATGCTTATTGCATATGTTAAATATACACAGGCAGCTCATATTCTATATCCACAGGACAAAAGAATTCAGAAAAGATCATTGATTGTCAATTTCCCTTTCTAAACCAAAGCTGAGGAGAAAAGATTCTAAGGTTGATAGCTAGTTGTCAGATTGCATCTCCTGTATCTATATGGATTTGCCCTTGCCACTAAACAAAATCCCATTCCACTAGAGCACTTTATAACTGAAACATTTAACAGAGGATTATCCACCGATTGCTTTTTTGCCATAGCCACATGGGCAATGGTACACACCTTTGTGTCTCATTACATATTGAACACGCATTCCAGATCACATTCTTCCTTTGATTCCACCATACTCGAGAATGTCCTTCCTTGATACCACCCAGTTTGACAACATGGAATTCTGTCCCATAAATTTAACACAGATGAAAACAGACATTGTATACGAAAGTTATGTACTTAAAATAGAGCCGTGTTGTCGGATTTTCATCCAGTTTAAACTCCATCCCTACTACCCTCTTCCAAATTGTCAGCTATGGCTTTTATATAATTGAGTGGACTTATTCCATACCTGTCCATAGTCATGCGTGACATAATCCACCATTCCTCAACTTGAGACCATCTAAATTATGGATGGTTCTTTTTATGTAGCAGGTTTCTCAGACCTCAAAAAATGGAGGGCAAACTGAAAGATAGAGTCTAGGGAATTACGGGTAAGGGTGGAGTCAGAGCGCTGGATCTTATGAAACTTCAAAGTCAGCAGCAAGGTCAGATTAGACAACCCATACATTTGAACCGGATGAAAATCAGGCAACATGGATCTAATAGGTTCATAGGTTCATACTAGGCTATCTGCCCTAGGGCATTTATAAGCCTAGCCAGAATGTGTTTGGCTTTCGCCACCCATTTTAAATTTATTTTGCTATGCCCTTTTCGAGGTTAGTATACTGTGCCTCTGTCTAACAGTGACACAGAAGTGATACCCGGGGTAAACCTACGATCTCCCATCCACTCAAGATTCCTCTTGAAGAGAGTCAATGAGGGACTCTGCCTAACCTGGACTGGGATTTTATTCCAGAGTGAAGGGAGCCTCTGGGTTATGAATCTGTCCCTCCAGCATGTCCTATTTCAGTGCTGAGATTCAAGTCTCTCAAGCGCGTAGCTCGATGGGATTTGGATTTTCTGAGGTGCAGCATGTCCATTAATTCAGGGTTGGACATGGCTTTATATGTCAGGCACAGATCGCCTCTGAACAGGCGGTATGCCACTGAGTAGAGCTGGAGTTTCTTTAATCGGGCAGCATATGGCATCTGTTTGAGCCCTTTGATCCTCTTGGTGAAGTACTTTTGGGGTCTTTCCAGTTGCTGCAGGTGTCTGGTAAGATACATCCCAAAAGGGGCATTGTACTCAATTATGGGCCTGATGAGGGATGAGTAAAGAGGCACGATGACCTCCCCTGATCTAGATGTGAATCCCTTCATGATTAGGTGGGCTATATAAAATGTTTTTCTAACAACTTTGGCCACGTGGTTGTCAAATGAGAGATTGCTATCAACTTGGGTCCCCAGGTCCCTAATTACTTCTTCTGTACTTAATGGATTACCACCTATGTGGTAATTTGTGGGCACTTTGTTTTTTGGGCACATATCCTGTAGTAAGGCTGAGATTGAACAGTAGTTTCATGTTTGGGTTTAGCTCTTCTTGGAGTTCATGTAGGGCACAGCTTGGGACACCGTCTGGTCCCATTGATGCTGTGTTTTTTGCTTTGGAGAGGGCAGCTCTTACCTGAGCATCTGAGATGTCAGGGGGGGCAGCACTCTGCTGGGATATATATTTGCCCTTTTGGTGGGGAGGGGGGGGGAGAAGTTTGCGCTGAACCTGTCAGCTAGGATGTTGGCAATGTCTGTGGGTTCAGTGTATTTTTTGTCATTTTGGACTAATTCTGAGCATATCTGGGAATTACCACCCAGGTTCCTAACATAACTAAAGAAAGCCTTGTGATTATCCTTAGTGTCCTGTGCAATTTTTCTCTCGAAGCTGGCCTTAGACAATTTCATGAGTGCCCGTAGTTTTTTTGCTAATACTGATCAGTGATGCCTTCCCTTTTTGGGATTTTGCTCTATCATTTAGTAGCTTCCTCCTTCTATTGTATAGTTTATTTATGGCTGGGGTCTGCCTTTGGAGGATTGGGTCTTGGTTTTATTTGGGATCGCATGATCCATGCATTCCTGAAGGTGTTCATAGAATGCGTTTATAAAGGATTCTGCGGTCTGGGCCGTATTTTCCACAGGCCCCGGGGCTTTGAAGGATTCCACCTTGGTTTTGAGGAGTGTGAAATTTGCTTTAGAGAGGTTTTTCACTATGGTTTTCTGGGCAGGGGGTGGGGTCGAGATGTGAATATGCAGTGAGATTAGTTTATGGTCTGATCTTACCAGTGAGGGATACACTTCTGGTCTGGAGCATAGAGTCCCCATGTTGGTGATGATCAGGTCCAGTATGTTTTCCCCTCTTGTGGGAGTGGTAACAAGTTGTTCCATAGCATTTGAGTTTATAAATTCTAGGAACCTTTGGGCTAGGGTGTTGGAGCTAGAGTAATGCTCCCAGTCTATGTTTGGGTAGTTGAAGTCGCCCAATATAATGGTGTTTGGAGAGACCTTCATATTTTCCAGTGTTCTCAGGAAGGCAGAGTTGGGTTTCTGGGTTTGGGAGGGTGGTCTGTAGCAGGCTATAAACTGGAAGGCAGTTTTACCCACTGTTAGTTGCACATGGATAGTCTCTGATGCTTCGTGCTTTGCCACCAACCTGGAGGTGTGGGTATCTTTGATGAATATCGATACTCCCCCTCCTTTTGTGGTTCGGTCCAAGTTTTGGGGCCGAAAAGCATGCTATGAGGTATAACCTGGTAATGCTGGGGTGCTCTCGGGAGCCCTGAACCAGGTTTCTGTTACTGCACAGACATCGATGTTCTCCATGCTAAGGAGAGTTTCAAGTGTGTGCATCTTGAGGTTTAGACTTCTGGCGTTGAGTAGCATTACTCTTAGTTTCTTATCCCTTGTGATACCTATGGAGGTGGGTTTGTCGTTTGAGCCTTGCCTAAAAAAGGCACCTATGGGGGTAGCAAGAGCCTTTGCCAATATACGAAAGCCCAGGGGTGACAAGTGCAAGCCGTCCCTAGCGAAGCATCGTGGCTTGTCGAGCATATCATCCCAAGCTGACAGGCATTGGATCCCCTTTGAATGACACCAGTACTTAAGCCAATTGTTGAAATTGATCATCTTGTCTTCATATTGTGGCATCATTCTTGGTGAGGGTAAGATGCTACTCAAGGTCAGGGTCATACCGGCCTGGGCTACATGCTCAGAGAGCTCCTTTATGTCTCTTTTCATGTAGTCCAGGGAGGTACATCTCAGGTCATTCACACCAGCATGGACAATGACTGAGTCATATTTGTACTTGCCTTGGAGTGACTTGAGTGCTTGTGTTATGTGGCAGATCCTAGCATCCGACAGGCTGCTCACCGTGACCCTCTCTTGTTCAGCCTGGTGAGCGGGACGTCAGTGTGCCTGACGATAGAGTCACCTATTACAAGTGTATCAGGTGTGTTGTTAAGTCTTAAGGGCTGTGACTGTTCGGCACACTGGCTTTGTGAGATGTGTTGCACGTGTTTTGTTTTGGGGTAGCGGTTGCTTGTCTGCTTTGGAGGTCTCTGCTGCTTAGGCAGATATTTATTTAGAGCCTCCAAGTATGTTTTTGTGTGATTATGTGCTTGTTTTGCTGTCGTGGTAGGTCTGTGTGAGACTGGAATTGTAGTGAGTGTGGTTTCCTTCTCCTCCTAACTGGTTATGCCAGTACTGAGTTGAGAGAGCTTAGACTCCAGTTTGGCTATATGGTTGCATCTCTCACATGTGTTAGAATTTGTTGGGAGGAGGAGAGCATTGTCTGTGTACATGAGGCAGTTGTAACATTGCCTCAAGATTCCCAGATTTACCAGCTGGACCGGAGAGGAGATTGACAACTGACCTTTGGACATGCTAGAATAATATTGGGAATTCCTTAATAATTGAAAACAAGGGCCAGTGGGGAGTGAGGGTGTAGTGCTTTTAATTTTTAGTGCTGACTTATATAATTGCTTTAGTGAGTAAGTGCCAGGTAACTTAAGTGCAATGTGTTACAGGTAACTTAAATGCAAAAACGACAAACAGTAACTTTCTTTCAAGTGAAACAAAGAAATAAGTACAGTAAGCAATGCA
The DNA here is from genome assembly GCF_019279795.1 of Protopterus annectens. NCBI lineage: Eukaryota > Metazoa > Chordata > Ceratodontiformes > Protopteridae > Protopterus > Protopterus annectens. The sequence continues at coordinate 1,639,342,134 of NC_056729.1, read as the reverse complement.
GATATCACTAGTGATCCACAGAAGCACTGAGAAGCCGCGTATTAGGTGAAATTAGCGTTCCAGGGAAATAACAAGCAAACAAACAAAAAGCATATAAACAAAGCTAGATTCAGCAGGCCTGGATCTAGTCTATGCTACAGCAAACAAGGTGTACCAATTTCAGTAAGATACAGTTCAAATATTCAGGCACTATAAACCTTTAACCAGAAATTCCCAGCTCAGAAGGGCAGAGTCCAGCCTCTTCTCCCACAAGAGTGCAGACCACAAACCTTCTTAATGTAAAATAACTGGCCTGAAGCCTAAGTGCTTAAGCCAGAACTAATACACTAAGAATAACATACACTGGGCTCTCAATCAGCAGTTCCCAACTTAGAAGGATGAAAGCTACCTGTCCTGCCACCACAGTGCATGCCACAAACCTTCGTAATGTAAAACTGGTCTGAAGCCCAAGTGCTTAATCCAAAAGACTTAGAATGATAGCTACACTAGTTACTACCAAGCAGTAATAAATACAATTGAATACTTTAGAGAATGCCTGGATTAGTGCTCAAGTTACACAAACAAAGCTAGATCCAGCAGGCCCGAATCCAGTTTATGCCACAGCAAACAAGCCGCACCAACTTCAGTAAGAAGCAGTTCAGATATGCAGGCACTATAAGCCTTTAACCAGAAATTCACAGCTCAGAAGGGCAGAGTCCAGCCTCTCCTCCCACAAGAGTGCAGACCACGGACCCTCTTAACGTAAAATTACTGGCCTGAAAGCCCAAGTGCTTAAACCAGAATTAATACACTTTTAGAATAACAGACACTGAGCCCTCAATCAGCAGTTCCCAACCAAGAAGGATGTAAGCTACCTGTGATACGTGACAAGCACATAAATCTCATCTAATGTATAACAGAATATTTGCATATGACATTTACAATTTTTCTAGCATTTTGAATGTATATATTTACAGTGACAAAACTCCATCTCAGTTTACCAAAATACAAAACTTATCACCTAATTTTTCCACAACCAAAATCTTATACTTTCCAAAAACATCAGCAAGAGTCCATCTTTTGTTAAACAAGCTTTCATTCCTTATTTCTCCACTCACCCTTTTACCAATATGCTTCCCATAGTATCTACACAAAAAATCATTCACATCCTCTGCTTTTTTATGCTTTAAAAAACACTTTCACATACCAATCCCAGACTTTATCATTTCACATTTCAAGGAACAATTATGCTACTTCTATTTGATTACAATATATATACAGCCTGTCACACACTCTTGTAACATATTGCCCTTTACAGTTAATTTGTAAATAGTTACTTTCCATATAAAAAGTCATTGCTTAACACATCCAAATCTTGACCTGCTTTCCCTTATAGTCAACTACCTCATTTCCCAATCCATTCCAAGGAGTAACACAAAATTCACATCACTTTACAGTACTATTCTTGCATTTTTGCTTTCAATTCTTATTTTCCAAAATAGTTCTAGTATTCTAAAAATTCCTCATTCATACACTTTTGCTTTTTTATCCCAAAATAATCCATGCTTAAGTTCAAAAGTATTAGCCATCAAGCTATTTTTCTTCATCTCACCCTGTTTTAAGTGCGAAGATACCAACAGGATATGGTAGTCCTAACCATCTTTCTTCCAGGTAAAATCCCCCTTTTTTCTAAGTCCAGTCCTAATTCTCATATGACACTAAACAAAGTGCATTATTTCTGTCGGTTTTTCACTTGGACACATGGACACTTCCTGTATAATCTAACGTGCGTAAATAGTGGAATTAATCAAATACTTTTTTTTAAATAACCTATAAGTTATCCAGAAATAATTTGTTCCTTTATTTTTTTTTATATCACTACCTCCCATTGTTTCTTTACTTTTCATTGTACCAAACATTATTCCAAATAATTAAACTGGAAAAAACGTAGCTGAAATCACGAATTAACGCACTTGACAGTGAAACAAAGTATATAATAAAATAGAAGAAGGACAAATGCGAAAAACGAGTAGAAACGAAATTCCTATTCAGTTCAAACTCTTGTTCAGTCCAAATTACGATGTCCCATAGATTTTAAACAGATTGATTTATTCATAAATAACGTAGATACGGGGATACGCGCTTTCACTTACCAGAAAAGCAGATGTATTCACATTTTAAATTACATCACCTGGACCCTTGCTTTTATTATTCAATTATAATCCCACTTACCTGTTTGTGGTTTCCTGCTCTGAACTTGTGGCTCGGTCCTCAAAGTCTACTGCTGTGTTGGCGGTTCTCTCACCATTACTTACCCAATAGGTCTGCTCATGTCATGTTATCTTTAATGTTATGCATCCTAACATAATAGATGGACAGCTTATTCCCTAGTTATATCTAGTCTAATGTAATAAACAGAACACTTTTGCATTTAAAAGCAACAGACGACGACCTTGACAAACAGTTGAGAGGAAATGGATTCTAAGACGCGCGCACGTTGTTACCGTTAATTAACGCATCGCCAGATAAGCCTAACACCACTTTCCACAAAACGAAGGAATTGGCAATCAATACAAATATAAAGCGATCAAAACAGGATTCCGTTTACATACTGAGCGACACAGCTCAACACCCAAGATCATACTAAACATACATTTGCACAGCTACTGCCGTCAGGTAAGTGTGCCAAATGTCATGTTATACCCTTACTATGAGCCCAAAAAATCCGAACTTTTAGTTGAGAGATATGATGTGAGCTAGCAGTTAGGAACTTAGAGCAATTGTCTAGCGACAAACATGTACAAAAATGCATACACTTTCTAAAACTTTATTATTTTAGGCAGTAAATTCAAATTTATCAAAAAAAAACAATGTTGAAAAACTAGCGAGCACCATTTGAAGCAGGGGAATCAAAGTACTCAGTGTATTATATCACAGGAAGCAAAACGGGACTGGAATACAGGTTTGCAGGCATTTTTTTAGTAACTGAATATCGTGGGTGGGATTGTGATTACGTCGTGAGTGATGTCACAAAAATGGGAGGTGATTTCTCAAGTGAGTGACAGTCTTTGAGCTTCGGTCCGAGGCAGAAATCCTGTTTAAGAAACGAGCCAGTGCCCCTCTGTGTCATAACATACTGAATTGAATACATTAGCAGTCTTTTCCTTACTCAAAGAGTCCAGTCCCAAGTGCTCATTAGTGTTATTCTTAAAGCGTTTGAATACACAAACGCTACTGTCTTTTAAAACTGTGCTTTCGTAATGTCCATTCAACACTGTAGTACAATCAATACTAGATACATCATGAGTTTCAACAGCTATCAGCGTTTTCTCATTTAAAACACGCTCACAGTCTGTATTTAGTTTTTTAGCTGATTCAAACCTGACAAATGACTTGTCTTACCCTGATTTTTCGTAGACCTCGTCTGCATGCTGGATATGTTCTTCCGATGGCTCTGCTCACCTCTACGCTCTTCCGACTGCCCCCAGTCTCGATAGAAGAGCATGAAGACGCTTCCTCACTTCCTGTTCGTCTTTTGACGTTTTTTTGAAAACGGCGCCCTCTACGGGACCAATTGTATATTTCATTCTTCTCGTAATCTTGAATATCTCTATTTAATTTGGATTTCTTCCTAGCAATAACATCATTTTCTACTTTTTTAAGTTTATCATTGATACTTTTAAAATTTAACTGGAAAACTGCAGTTGAAGCTCTATTAGTAAGATCATGTTGCAACTCTATTATCTTTTTATGCAGGCTCTCCATAGCTCTCTGGTTTCTTTTGATAAGTATTTTCAGCCAATTTAGACAGCAGTTCTGTGCTGCTTGTCTCCACTCAGTTAGTAAGTCATTCTCATCCTCTTTGAACCCACCTGCAGGTAATTTATCAATACGCAAGCCTCTGGGAGTAATGTTGAGCATCACATATTTTTCAAGCAGTTTAGAATCATAGAAAATAGTCATTTCTTTAGCCATTATACGTTCTAATTGTGCAAAACTTTCAGAACAAGAAACATTTATGTCCAAAGTCCATAAGTCAGAAACAGCACATTTACGCTCTGTCTCCTTCAGCAATTCAGAAAAAGAAAATGTCTCACCATTCTGAACTCCTTCAACAGCAGAATTCTCCATAATGATACTCCAAACAGCAAAACCACAAAATTCAAAGATACACCAAAAATAAGGAGTCAAAAGGTGAAGCAGGAAAAACAGCTTTAATCCATCAGTTCTGTCCTGGTACCTCAGCAATTCACCTTCAATGGGACACAATTACACAACTGAGCAATCTCTTTTTATATATTCATAAATAGAATAATTAGTCAATTAATTAACTCATCAAACATCTAAGCTTGTATAATATCAGAGGATGTATTTTTATGTCTATTTAAGCTTTTGTCACAGGGTTGACAGGGCAAAAATGTTTGATGAGTTGTATGACTTGAATTTGTTTAAGTTAGTATATTAGAAGTTGTATTTTTTTATGTCTACCAAAGTTTGTTTTTGTCACAGGGTTGACAGGGTTAAAAATGTTTGATGAGTTAATTAATTGACTAATTATTCTATTTATGAATATATAAAAAGAGATTGCTCAGTTGTGTAATTGTAGGCGAATTGCCGAGGTACCAGGACAGAACTGATGGATTAAAGCTGTTTTTCCTGCTTCACCTTCTGACTCCTTATTTTTGGTGTATCTTTGAATTTTGTGGTTTTGCTGTTTGGAGTATCATTATGTAGATGGCACCACCCATACTCAGCCGGAGGTACTAGCCAACCTGCTGGATGACAGATTTGGAGCAAACTTTACACCTATCTCCTCCAGTTATTACCTAAAGTATACATGCCACCATTCCTCAGCCTATTATCTCAAGAGAACAAGACATCTCAGCAGTCTCCAAGGCCAAAAGCACAGCATCAGTGAGACCAGACAACATCCCAGGTTACCTGTTAAACAACATAAAACATGACCTAGTAGACCCATTTGGATCCCTGTTTAACCACAGCCTGCACACTGGCTATGTTTGGGTGTAATGGAGGACAGCAACAGTAATCCTGCTGCACAGATGGGGACCATCAACTGACCCTGGGAATTATAGGCCCATAAGCTTGACTAGCCTCATCTACAAGGCCATGGAAAGAATCATTTTGTACCTTTATTAACAAGGAGATAGGCATACCTCCCAACCGTACCGAATTACTCAGTTTTTACCGAGTTTGGGGTCAAAATAATGGGGTGGCACGATTCTTGAGTGGCACCCCTTCATTTCTGACTTTTCCCCCAGCTTTTTTCTTCCCAGTTTTGAGCTGACGTCATCACGTGCATGATGATGTCATCTCTGTCAGGGCTACCAACCTGTCAGAATTGAATTGAGCTCAAGGGCTCAGTGCCTATCTGTGAGGAAGACGAGTGGAATGAACGATTATGTGAGCAAACAAATTCAATTCTCTGCCGTTCTTTATTCTGCGAGCAAAGGTGTGTGTGTGTGTGTGTGTGTGTGTGTGTGTGTGTGTGTGTGTGTGTGTGTGTGTGTGTGTGTCTGTGTGTAGTATGAAAATGCCCCCTATTTAATGCACCTGGTGGCTAGAGGTACTCAGCCTCACACCCTGTACCTTGTGTACAGGTTAAAAAGATAAACAAAATAGTCCACACGCCAAGGGACAAATACCTCATGACCAAGAAGGTAAAAAGTCAATGATTCATAAAAAACAATGGCAGCGAGGTAACCAGGCACAACTCCTTCTTCTATTAAAACAAAAACGTATTTATTATAAAAATAGAACAGTAGGTAAGCGCTTTCGCTAAAATAGCTTCATCAGACCTTCAACCAAATAAGCAACCATATAATACATTTATAATACTTTTCAAAATCTCTTGACCAATGGAAATTGACCATCAATTCAACTTGAAAACATGTGATGTTACAATGTATCAAAATATTTAAAGTGATGTACCCGGTGTTAGAGGTGCACTTATAGTAAAACAAGAGTTCTTCACATTAAAGCTGTATAATAAGACTATATAATAAAAATACACAACTAAATAGTATACAGTACTATCTCAAAAAAAATATATACAGCATGCAAAACTATGTATTATCTTAAAACATAATGTATCAAAAATGCATCTGTCCTAAAAGAGCATTCTCATGCTGAAATCACACTGAAAATCAGGGACTGGACCTAGGTTTAATGCTTGCTGATTCTACGTGCTTTAAGCAAGGGCTTGATGGATGCCCTTTCATTTAGCCCTCTCCCTCTGTCTGCTCTAAGAGTAATAATCCAGTGAGTTTCTCTGTTCTCGGTATGATTCCTAATGTCCCCTTCATGGATGTGTGGGGTAACAACATCAATGACCCTAAATCCAAACTTATGCGAGTCACCTGATGTCTTAATGTGTTTGGAAAGGGCATTATTTTCAGATTGAATCCTAATGCCATAAAGGTGTTCCCTTATTCTGTCCCTAAAGGGTCTGTTGGTCTTCCCCACATAAAAACAGCGGCAGCACTCACACATCGCTAAATAAACAACACTGGAAGTTGAGCAATCGCTGCTGCTCTAAAATAAAATTCCCTCTCCAAATCTGGATGTATGAAAACATTGGAACTATGAATAAAGGGACAGAAATTGTATCTACCACATGGTTTGGTAAAAGTTATCTGATCTTCTATACCTCTGGGGTTCCTGCTATAACACAGTAGTCTCTTGAGGTTCTTCTTATTCCTATATAGGAATCTCGGACTTTGACCTACCAAATCACCTATTGAAGGTTCTACTGTCAAAAGGGACCAGCTCTTCTTAAATACTTCTTTATTTTCCTTGGAATCACTGGAATAGAGCATGTGTATCTTCAGATAGTTATTACTGGGTGTAGTATCAACTACTTGTATAGAATCTTCTCGAGGTCCATAATAGGGCTGAGCTACACTCTCTCTTAGCTCACCCATTTTGGAAAGGTTCCTGTCAATCTCATCAGTGGTATAACCTCTACTACCAAGTCTTAAGGTTAGCTCTTCAATTTCTTCTTGTAACCCTATGATGGTAGGATTCAACCTAGATGCCCTCATGCCTTGACCCTTGATCAAATTCGAACAAATATGCTGAGGGTGCATACTAGATCTAAACAACAAGGCATTCCTATAACAGGTCTAAAGGTAAACACCAGTATTCACAAGGCCATTGTCCAGTCTCTGTATATATAAATCCAAATACTCTACTCGATCATATGAAAATATCATGGTGAATTTTAAACAATCTAACAAACTGTTCATCAGAGTATGGAATGCCATCAGTTGTTCAGTTTAACCTCCCCATAACAAAAACAAATCATCGACAAAACATTGATAAAACACAACATGTTGCTGAAACTCAGGCAGTTGAAATAGAACTGTATTCTCCCAATGTGCTAAAACATGTTGGAGTAGCTATTTGCACATGAGGTTCCCATAGCTATGCCATCATTCTGTAAGTACGTATCACCATCAAAGGTGAAGATATTACACTCCAAAACCACCTCCAAAAAGTGGCAAATCAAGTCTATTTTTAATAAGTCATACTCACTATTGGATACTAAATACTCATGTGTATATTGTATACCCAGTTCATTTGGTATGTTTGTAAAAAGCGATTGAACATCAAATGTTACAAATAAAACACTCTCTAGGGAGCCTTTACTTGTAATACAATCATATAAGTCCATTAAGAACTGCTTAGAATCTTTTAATACTGTTCTATTTTGCTCTATGACTGGTCTGAGGTGTTTCTCAATGAAAATTGAGAGTGGCTCTGTAGACCATCCTCCATTGGCCACAGTGGGCCTCATCGGTGGATTCAAAAGTTGTTTATGGACCTTGGGAAGGCCCTGTATAAGTGGAATCAACGGATTCTCAACATTCAAAAATTTATGAACTTCACCTGTGATTAACCCACTTCTCCAATCATCTAACAAATTATCAGAGATATTCTTCATGATCTGATGTACATCAGTTACTGTTAATGATCTATAAAATTTCTGATCACTTAACATCTCTTTCATGGATTCATTATAACAGGTCCTATCCATGAGAACAATGAGGACCCCTTTGTCAGCTGGTCTGACTATAATTAATTCATTCCCTTGTAACTTCTTAAGTGCATCCCTTTCACCACGACTCAAATTATCCCTCTTATATCTCTTTCTCTGAGTTGTTTTCCCATCATAAAATTTAAATAATTCCTCTTCTGTCAATTTAATGTAAGCATCCACTAATGGATGATTATGTGGTATATAAGTACTGGGTTTCCTAAAGGGATGAATATTCCCTTCACTATTTCCAAATTGTAATTTCAGCATAATATTTCTACAAAAACCTTAATGTCCAGCACTGTATCTGAGAGTTTACTCTCACTAGTAGGAATAAAGGTTAGACCTTTATTCAAAAAGTTCTCTTCTTCTGTTGAGAAATCATATGTAGAAATATTCAAAACTAGCGATTCCCTGTATTTTCCCACATTTTCTTCAATGTTTGGCCTGAAAATGGTTTGGCTTTAATGGCCTGAAATTGTCCATAAGTATATTTAAAAATGAAAGTAAAAGAAAATGTCATGGACATTCAGAATTGCCATTTAGCTGAACTACCTGATATCCTTAAAGGGTGATTTGCATATATCTCATGAGGCCTCTGATGCAAGAGGTTTAAGGTAGCACACAGGTAGAAGTCTAGCTTTGCTGGATTTTTTTCATAGGTTCATAGGTTCATACTAGGCTATCTGCCCGAGGGCATTTACAAGCCTAGCCCATCGTTTTGTGGCTTACGCCACCCCTTTAGTATGGGGAACTATACCCATTATTTTGCTGTGCCTCTGTCGAGCAGTGACACTGAGGTAATCCCTGGGGTATATCTGCGATCTCCCATCCATTGGTCAAGATTTCTCTTGAACAAGGCCAGCGAGGTGCTCTGCCTCACATGTACCGGGATTTTGTTCCACAGCATAGGGAGTCTTTGGGTGATGAATCTATCCCTCCAGCACGTCCTATTAATAGCCGTGTCAAGGTTTAAGTCTCCGCCCTTGTGGCTCTGATGGATCTAGATTTTTGAGGTGAAGCATATTCATCAAATCTGGGTTTGACATGGCCTTGTATGTTAGGCAAAGGTCACCTCTGAGCAAGCGTGCGACTGAATAGAGCTGGAGTTCTTTCAGTCGGGCAGCATAGGACAGATTTTTGAGACCCTTTATCCTTTTGGTGAGGAACTTTTGTGGCCTCTCCAGCTGCTGCAAGTGTCGGGTCAGATACATTCGAATGGGGCATTGTACTCAATCATTGGTCTGATGAGTGATGAGTAAAGGGAGACTATGACCTCCCTTGATCTAGATGAGAATCCCTTCATGATAAGGTGGGCAATGTAGAAGGTCTTCCTAACTACTTTAGCTACATGGGTGTCGAATGACAGACTACTATCAACCTGGGTCCCCAGGTCCCTGATAACTTCTTCTGTGCTCAGTGGATTGCCACCTATTTGGTAGCTAGGGGTAACCTTGTTTTTCCCAAAGGGTATGACTATGCATTTTTGGCATTTAACTTTAGGCCGTGGCTCTGGCACCAGTTATCCGTTTCTGTGAGACCCTTCTGAAGGATATCTGTGTCAGATGTGTTTTCTACTATGGCGCCCAGTTTGCAGTCATCTGCAAACTTTGTCAGCCATAACCCTCCTGTGTTTGCTTGTACTGGAAAAGTAGATGCCAAACAAGAGTGGGCCCAGGACTGAGCCCTGTGGGACACCACTTGTGACAGGCTTTGAGTCTGACATGGCGCCAGCAACTCTGACCCTGTGGGTTCTGTCACTCAGCCAGTTTGCAACCCATCTTGTGATGTATGGGTTGACATTTAAGCTGATGAGTTTTTCAATGATACCCGAGTGGGGTATTGTATCGAAGGCCTTAGCCAGATCGAGGTAGGCTGTATGGACTGCCTTTCCCTCATCAATGGCTTTGGTGACTGTTTCAAAAAGTCAACCAAGTTTAAAAGGCATGATCTGCCTTTGACAAAGCCAAACTGGGTTGGATCCAAAGTCTGCAAATTCCTATGTCTTTATTTATGAGGTCCATTATGATCCTCTCCATGGCTTTGCAGATAAGGCTTGTCAAGCTAATGGGCGGTAATTTCCAGGGTCGGTGGAGGCACCGCCTTTGTGAAGTGGTACCACAGTTGCAGTGCGCCACTCCTGGGTGTATCCAGAGGTAAGACTTTGATTAAACAGCTGTCCTAGCTGTGGGTTTAATTCCTCATTGAGTTCATGGAGCACACAGCCGGGGACACCATCAGGTCCCATGGATGCTGTGTTCTTTGCTTTGGAGAGAGCAGTTCTCACTTGGGCGCTGGAGATGTTTGGGGGCTGCAATCGTTTGGTATAGATATCTCTCCTTTGGGGAGGGGAGAAGTTTGCACTGAACCTGTCAGCCAGTATGTTGGCAATGTCTGTAGGATCAGTAATCTTCACATCATTTTGAACTAGCTCTGAGCATATCTGGGAGTTTCCTCCCAGGTTTCTAACATAGCTAAAGAAGGCCTTATGATTGTCTTTTGAGTCTTTAGCTATTTTTCTCTCGAAATTTGCTTTGGATGATTTTATGAGAGCTCTTAGTTTTTACTTATAGTGATCAAGGGTGTCTTACCTTTTAAGGATTTTGCTCTATCTTGTAGTAGCTTCCTCCTTTTGTTGTAGAGTTTGTTTATGGCTGGGGTCCACCAGACTGGACGCTTGCCTTTGGTACAAAGAGTCTTTGTTTTGCTTGGGATTGCCTTATCCATGCAGTCCTGCAGGTGCTGGTAGAAGGCATTTGTAAGTGATTCAGCGGCTTGAGTACTGTTTTCCGCCGGCTTGGGGCCTTAAAGGAGACCACACTAGTCTTTAGAAGTGTGAAGTCAGCTTTGAGAAGTTCTTTACTGTGGTCTTTTTATTTCAGGTGGGGTGGGATGAGGACCTCCAGCAAGATTAGTTTGTGGTCTGATCTCACCAGTGAGGGTACACCTCCGGTGTTGAACATTGTGCTCCCATGTTCGTGATGATGAGATCAAGTATGTTATCTCCTCTTGTGGGGATGGTGACTAGTTGTTCCATGGCATTTGAGTTTATGAATTCCAGGAACTTTTGGGCTAGGGTGTTTGGGCTTGAGTAGTGTTCCCAGTCTATATTAGGGTAATTGAAGTCACCTAGTATGATGGTGTTTGGTGATACATTTATCCCTCTAGTGTTTTCAGGAAGGCCATGTGAGGTTCCTGAGTTTGTGAGGGTGGCCTGTAACATGCTACAATTTGCAGAGCAGTCTTGCCAATGGTTAATTGCACCTGGATGGTCTCCGATGCATCGTGCGTTGCCACCAGTCTTGAGGTGTGGGTGTCCTTGATGAATATGGATACCCCCCCCTCCTTTCTTGGTATTGTCCGGTTTTTGGGGTCGGAACGCATGATATGAGGTAAAACCTGATAGCGCTGGGGTGCTCTCAGGAGCCTTGAACCAGGTTTCTGTCACAGCACAGACATTGATGTTCTCCATACTGAGAAGGGCCTCGAGTGCATGCATTTTGAGATTTAGACTTCTGGCATTGAGCAGCATTACCCTTAGTTTTTTCCTTTTTGTGTTCTAGGGTGGTAGGTTTAGAATTTGAGCCTTGCCTAAAAAGGCACTATGGGGTGGCAAGAGCCTTTGCCAATATCCGGAATCCCAGGGGTGACAGGTGCAAGCCGTCCCTTGCAAAGCAGCGTGGCTTGTCCAGCATGTCATCCCAGGCAGACAGACACTGGATCCCCTTTAAATGACACCAGTGTTTAAGCCAATTGTTAAAGCTGATCATCTTATCTCTGTATTGTGGCATCATTCTTGGTGAAGGTAGGATACTGCTCAAGCTCAGGGTCATACCTGCCTGGGCTACATAATCAGAGAGCTCCTCAATGTCTCTTTTCATGTAGTCCAAGGAGGTACGTCTCAGGTCGTTTACACCAGCGTGGACAATGACTGAGTCATATTTGTACCTGCTGTTGAGAGACCTGAGTGCTTGCGTTATGTGGCGGATTCTAGCGCCCGACAGGCAGCTTACTGTGACCTTCTCCTTACTCAGTCTGGTGAGCGGGACGTCAGTGTGTCTGACTATGGAGTCACCAATGACTAGTGTGTCTGGCATTGTGTTTGGCCTTAAGGGCTGTGACTGTTTGACACTCTGACTGTGAGGTCTATGTGTTGCAGGTGTTGTGTTCTGAGGTGGTGGTTGTTTGGGTGTCTGCTTTGGTGGCCTCTGCTGTTTTGGTAGATTTTTGATCAGAGCCTCCGAGTATGTCTTTGTGTGTTTATGTGTATGATTTGAGGTTGTAATGGTACTATGTGAGACTGGGTCTATAGTGTGTGTGGTAACCTTCTCCTCCTGACTGGTCTTGCCAGTCCTATGTTGAGAGAGCTCAGCCTCCAGTTTGGACGATAGTTGCATCTCTCGCATGTATTTGTGTTTTATGGGAGGAGGAGAGGGTTGTCTGTGTACATGAGGCAATTGTAACATTGCCTCAATATTCCCAGGTTCACCAGCTGAGCAGGAGAGGACACTAGCAACTGATCCCTCGACATGCTAGAAGGAATAGACAAAAAACTTTAAAAAGATTCGGGGACGTGGGTGACCGAGAAATGGGGGTTGCCTTTTGGGGTACTATCTATGACAAGAGTGCCGTATCAAGGTAATAAGTACTGTAGGAGCAAGTGCTACGTTTAACAGATAGAGAATAGTCTACTTGGAGTCAAGTAGAGATGATCTTTTTAATTATAGGATACGCTGATTAGATCAGTAGTATAGTTCGAGGAAGGTAGTTTTAAGGGAAAATTTGAAGAGTGGACTTTAGGTAGCCCGAATAGTTTAAACCTGCTTAACCGTCGCTGCCCTAGTGTGCAACGGTAGCAACTCCGAGCTAAATCGGGCTAAATCACGCTAATGCGCGCTAAAGAGTGCTTTATAGCAGGGGGCTGGAAAAGACAGGAAATGACCCAAAATGGCCAATAAACTACAAGTTACTGCCTTAAACCACTCCTCTGAGGACAAATGAAGGAGTTATGGAAATGACCCCTAGTGGCCAATAAAACTACAGTTTCAAGTCAGTAACCACCTCTACGGGGGGCAGGGAAGGTGCTCAATGTTAGTCACTGCCACTGATGAACACAGAGACCCTCCTTCAGCCCAAGCAAAAATGGCCTCACAGAAACTTTCAAACAGTTCAGGAACAGCAAGCCTGTAACTGAACTTTTTAACTCTCAGAAAAGTGGGAAAAAGCAAGATTTTTTTTTTTTGTTCCTGTTTCTTACAGAGATAGCAGAGGTTCACAAGTAATATCAAGCTATAACAGTGCAGTAAATGACCCCACACAAGAGTGCTAGGTCAAGGACAGAAAATATGCAAGTTTTAAGAAAAAACGATTTAAAATTAAGTGCAAACAGGAAATTCAGCAAACAGCTTTTGGTTGTGCTCTAAATACAGCTACTAATACAGAAATCAAGTTTAACAAGCCAGAAAATGCTCAAGCTAGGCAGCTATGCAGAAAAACTTAGCAAATAAACAGAGAAAAATACTTAAAATCTCAAAAGTGGCTCCTTCTTCTCTCAGCGTTTTTCCTCTTGGAGGGTGCTTCACCAACAGCCAACAAGCCTGAAAAGATGCTCAAACCACGAGGCAACTAGGTTTTAAGAGAGGAAGATGAAGGAGTTATGGAAATGACCCCTAGTGGCCAATAAAACTACAGTTTCAAGTCAGTAACCACCTCTACGGGGGGCAGGGAAGCTGCTCAATGTTAGTCACTGCCACTGATGAACACAGAGACCCTCCTTCAGCCCAAGCAAAATGGCCTCACAGAAACTTTCAAACAGTTCAGGAACAGCAAGCCTGTAACTGAACTTTTTTAACTCTCAGAAAAGTGGGAAAAAAGCAAGATTTTTTTTTTGTTTTTTTTTTTTACAGAGATAGCAGAGGTTCACAAGTAATATCAAGTTATAACAGTGCAGTAAATGACCCCACACAAGAGTGCTAGGTCAAGGACAGAAAATATGCAAGTTTTAAGAAAAAACGATTTAAAATTAAGTGCAAACAGGAAATTCAGCAAACAGCTTTTGGTTGTGCTCTAAATACAGCTACTAATACAGAAATCAAGTTTAACAAGCCAGAAAATGCTCAAGCTAGGCAGCTATGCAGAAAAACTTAGCAAATAAACAGAGAAAAATATTTAAAATCTCAAAGTGGCTCCTTCTTCTCTCAGCGTTTTTCCTCTTGGAGGGTGCTTCACCAACAGCCAACAAGCCTGAAAAGACGCTCAAACCATGAGGCAACTAGGTTTTAAGAGAGGAAGATGAAGGAGTTATGGAAATGACCCCTAGTGGCCAATAAAACTACAGTTTCAAGTCAGTAACCACCTCTACGGGGGCAGGGAAGCTGCTCAATGTTAGTCACTGCCACTGATGAACACAGAGACCCTCCTTCAGCCCAAGCAAAAATGGCCTCACAGAAACTTTCAAACAGTTCAGGAACAGCAAGCCTGTAACTGAACTTTTTCAACTCTCAGAAAAGTGGGAAAAAGCAAGATTTTTTTTTTTTGTTTTTGTTTTGTTTTTACAGAGATAGCAGAGGTTCACAAGTAATATCAAGCTATAACAGTGCAGTAAATGACCCCACACAAGAGTGCTAGGTCAAGGACAGAAAATATGCAAGTTTTAAGAAAAAAACGATTTAAAATTAAGTGCAAACAGGAAATTCAGCAAACAGCTTTTGGTTGTGCTCTAAATACAGCTACTAATACAGAAATCAAGTTTAACAAGCCAGAAAATGCTCAAGCTAGGCAGCTATGCAGAAAAACTTAGCAAATAAACAGAGAAAAAATACTTAAAATCTCAAAAGTGGCTCCTTCTTCTCTCAGCGTTTTTCCTCTTGGAGGGTGCTTCACCAACAGCCAACAAGCCTGAAAAGATGCTCAAACCACGAGGCAACTAGGTTTTAAGAGAGGAAGATGAAGGAGTTATGGAAATGACACCTAGTGGCCAATAAAACTACAGTTTCAAGTCAGTAACCACCTCTACGGGGGCAGGGAAGCTGCTCAATGTTAGTCACTGCCACTGATGAACACAGAGACCCTCCTTCAGCCCAAGCAAAATGGCCTCACAGAAACTTTCAAACAGTTCAGGAACAGCAAGCCTGTAACTGAACTTTTTTAACTCTCAGAAAAGTGGGAAAAAAGCAAGATTTTTTTTTTTTTTTTTTTTTACAGAGATAGCAGAGGTTCACAAGTAATATCAAGTTATAACAGTGCAGTAAATGACCCCACACAAGAGTGCTAGGTCAAGGACAGAAAATATGCAAGTTTTAAGAAAAACGATTTAAAATTAAGTGCAAACAGGAAATTCAGCAAACAGCTTTTGGTTGTGCTCTAAATACAGCTACTAATACAGAAATCAAGTTTAACAAGCCAGAAAATGCTCAAGCTAGGCAGCTATGCAGAAAAACTTAGCAAATAAACAGAGAAAAAATACTTAAAATCTCAAAAGTGGCTCCCTTCTTCTCTCAGCGTTTTTCCTCTTGGAGGGTGCTTCACCAACAGCCAACAAGCCTGAAAAGATGCTCAAACCACGAGGCAACTAGGTTTTAAGAGAGGAAGATGAAGGAGTTATGGAAATGACCCCTAGTGGCCAATAAAACTACAGTTTCAAGTCAGTAACCACCTCTACGGGGGGCAGGGAAGCTGCTCAATGTTAGTCACTGCCACTGATGAACACAGAGACCCTCCTTCAGCCCAAGCAAAATGGCCTCACAGAAACTTTCAAACAGTTCAGCAACAGCAAGCCTGTAACTGAACTTTTTAACTCTCAGAAAAGTGGGAAAAAAGCAAGATTTTTTTTTGTTTTTGTTTTTTACAGAGATAGCAGAGGTTCACAAGTAATATCAAGCTATAACAGTGCAGTAAATGACCCCACACAAGAGTGCTAGGTCAAGGACAGAAAATATGCAAGTTTTAAGAAAAAAATGATTTAAAATTAAGTGCAAACAGGAAATTCAGCAAACAGCTTTTGGTTGTGCTCTAGTTTTTTAACCAGTTGGTTATCTGTGTGACTTTTTTACTCTTTGTTTAGTTTGTTTTGTTGGGATATTTTGTAGACATACTAATGTTTATGGATATCAGCTGGGTATGACTACCCTGTGTTTCCAAAGGTAAAAAATTATTTTATGCTGTGCTGATGATGTCATAAGAAGGCAGAATCGTACGTGTCCACAGCTGGAGGGGTTTGGCTTTAATGGCCTGAAATTATCCATAAGTAGACTTAAAAATGAAAGTAAAAGAAAAAGTCATGGACATTCAGAATTGCTATTTAGCTGAAACACCTGATATCCTTAAAGGGTGATTTGCATATATCCCATGAGGCCTCTGATAAGTTATCACACAGTTAGAAGTCTAGCTTTGCTAGATTTTTCTTTTTGTGTTTTTTAACCAGTTGGTTATCTATGTGACCTTTTTACTCTTTGTTTTAGTTTGTTTGTTAGGATATTTTGTAGACACCCTAATGTTTATGGATATCAGCTGGGTGTGGCAACCCTGTGTTTCCAAAGGTCAAACATTCCTCTTATGTTGTGCTGACGATGTTATAAGAAGGCAGAAATATGCATGTCCACAGCTAAAGGGGTTTGGCTTTAATGGCCTGAAATTGTCCATAAATAAGCTTAAAAATGAAAGTAAAAGAAAAAGTAATGGAGATTCAGAATTGCCATTTAGCTGAAACACCTGATATCCTTAAAGGGTGATTTGCATATATCTCATGAGGCCTCTGATGCAAGAGGTTTAAGGTATCACACAGTTAGAAGTCTAGCTTTGCTAGAGTTTTCTTTTTGTGTTTTTCAAGCTTTATTTACCACTTAATACACCACCCTATCCTCATTTTATCTTATTTGCAATTGATAACTTACAGTGGGAATAGTCAGTAGCTCAAGAGGAAGCACTCTCACCTTTGATGTTGGAAGATCTGAAGGCTATGGGTTCTTTTCCTCCAACAGATACTTTGATTATTTTTTCCAATACTGGCACTACAGTGCAGCATAAAGGGGAGCTATATTCCTGAATGTGTTGTCCTGTGTATGAGGATATCAAACTGAGGTCATGTATGCCTGAGCTTTTGGTAGTTCAAATGGATGTAAAGCATCTAACAATACTTAATGAAAAAACAATCTGGGTAAGTTCCCCACAGTTCAGGCCATATTTCCCTTCATCAGTATGAATACTACCTTAAGTCTCCCCCCAAAAGAGGGCAATAGTGTAGTGGGACTAACCTGGTTAACAAAGAGTGAGTAAATAAAGAATAACTGCATACATAAAATGGAATTTCATAAGTTTTACATACACTTTATAGATGAGGTTACATATACAGTACTACAGCATACAGAATCGCATTCGTGCAGGGGATCAGAATCGCTGTCGCTTGCTTTACCGGTCAGGAGGTAAAATGATGAGCTGAGTTCCTATAGCAAAAAAACGGACTAACCTGCCGGCATCCATCCACCTTCAACATAATGCCTGCAACTTTAAAACTGCTCTTCATAACCACTTCCTTACCAATTGGATAAGTAACTGCTCAATTTCCTCCTCTGCCATTACTTAATGTGAACATTAAACCTGTTTAGTCCATCTTTCATCCCTTCTGATTTTTCTTGCACAAATACTTTTAATCTGCTGCCTAATTTCTACTCATAAAGTTACTACAATCTCCCCACTTCTATTACCACCATCTCCAGTTCCTTAGCCTTCCTGTCTCTAAGTTACATTCCACTTTTACTTCTTCATATTTTCTTGTTTAGCATGACTCCTCTGTCTTGTTCACCTTGTATTAACTTCACAGTCCATGCAGTCCTTGTATTTACTCTTTGTACTTGTTTAACGCCTGACGGATGTGCCCAAACCATTTACCTCTTTGTCATAAACAAATGTTCCTTACTCGTCTTTTGATTTTAACCTTTTGTAGAATTGCTATAGAAACTATTCATGTATATCTTTTTAACTGTCATTTAAAAGTTTAATTATATCTGTTCTTTTTGTATGTTCAACGTGGAGCTTTTCCCCCCAGGCCTCTACCGAAAATGGGCTTTCATTGGCCCAGTGGACTTTCTTGTTAATCAAATGCCAATAAGTAAATAAATAAATGAAATCTCTATGATATTCTCATTTCTAGCATTCAGTCAAGCCTTATTTTCATATAAGACAATCTTGTAGCATCAAATTTTGTGTACAGTCAGAGAATGAATCAGGACTGGAAATAGATTCATTTTTAACCTGCATCCCTGTTCCATACTCTGGAATCTGGATTCACATCATTAGAACAGTTGGTGTCATTTGCAGTTTTCAGGCCAGCTCTCAGATGGTCAGAATATCTCCTATAGGAAAACCTTGAATCAGTTTGTTGACCTGGGTCTGAAACTGTGCTTATTTTGTCCACAATAATTCAAAGAATTCACTCCGATCCCAGAGATTCAATGACTCTTCTTTCTTGATCAATCTGTTCATTATGTGTCTGTCATGATAAAACTTTTGAATGACTTGTTACTTTTGGATTGTGTCACCTAGAACCTGACAAACACAGTTGGCCCAAAGAAGGTAAACAGCAACAAAAAAGCCAGCCCTCCAGAGTAGCCTTCCAACAAAGAGTTTATTGTTCCATCATTCCACCACGAGAAAATACCCCAGAGGGGTCATACCAGTTTCAGTAAATGCCTTCTTCAGTGACCGCACCACAAAAATAATGCATTAAGAATGCTAATTGCACACATTCAGTTATACTAAATATTACAGCACCCTCAAGTGGATAAAATTATTAAATAATTAATATATGAGAAAATATCTATATGTGACAAAAATACAGTGAAATATATATATATATATATATATATATATATATATATATATATATATATATATATATATATATATGTAAAATAATAATAATAATCTGTTGCAAAATAATTTAAAATTGGTCATTTAATCCAGGTGAAAATAAAGCTCCCAATTTGACAATCCACATTTTTTCTTTGTTAGTTAATAACTCATGCAGTGCATGGACATCTGGACTCTTGAACCGATAAAATCAATGACCATGAAGCTGAAAACCCCAGTGGGATGTTTAAGTGTATGTTTATATAAAGAACTTGAAACTTTTTTGTTTCTGATGTCACTAAAATGTTCCCCGACCCTTAATTTAAAGGGTCGGGAAATCTGTCCCACATAAAATGCCCGACACCTGCATTGGGGTAAATAGATAACCCAACTGGTACTGCAATTGGCAAAAGAAGAAACATTATAAACACATGGGGAATTATGACTAGTGAAACTGTTCGACTTTAGCACCCTCGGGCAATATGAACAGTGCCCACATGGATGACAACTTACCAAAACTTGCCCAGTAATTGTTGTTTGGACAGGGGGATTGGAAGGATAATTGTGCACTCCTTTATAATGACTAAATAATGATCCCAATGACCGCCTCTTACAAAAAGAATAAGAACACCTATCTTTGATGTAATTATTCAATATATTGTCTGACTGTAATAAATACCACTGTCTCTGAATAATATTCATGAAGCTCCTAGTGTTCCTGCCATAGGTAGTAATTAATCTAAGCTCCTGAGATTGATCTATTGGTTTAGAATGATATGATAGCAACTGTGTCCTATCTTGTTGATTAGCAAACCGGCTGGCCCTAGTGATGTCACCTGCTTGATATCCCCTACTCTTGAATCTGGCTGTTAGCTCCTGTCGATGGTGGGCATACATGGAGGAAGCAGAACAAATTCTCCTAATATGAAGAAATTGCGATATGGGGATATTCCTGATGACACGTTGTGGGTGGAAGCTTGTGGCATGAAGTAGGATGTTGAACTGAGGAAACTTTCTAAATACCTGACTTTCCAAAGTGTCTGACTCAGTTCTCTTAATGAGCACATCCAGGACAGTGATTTCGGATCTATCAAAAGTTAACTTAAATTCAACACCCCACTTGTTGAAATTCAAATATTCCATAAATTCAAATAAAAATGCCTCATCCGCTTTCCACACCAACCAACAATCATGAAAATATCTCTGCCAAATGTCTAATTCATTCATAAAAATATTATGATTACTACCATAAATCAATTGTTCCTCCATGTAAGCCATAAAGAGGTCCGCATATATAGGGGCAAAAGAAGCCCCCATAGCAGTACCTTGAACCTGCCAGAAACATCTGTCTTTGAAATAAAAGTCATTATGGGTAAGTACCATTTCAGCCATACAAACCAGAAGGGTATTAAATCCTGGTCTGTACATATTCGCTCGATCAAGCCAATATTATAAAGCAGTAAGTCCTGCCCAATGGGGGATACTAGTATATAAAGAGGTGACATCCAGGGAACATAAGAGCCAGCCTGGTTCTAGCTGCATATCAGATATAATGGCAAGGAACTGTGTGGTATCTTGTATTCTAGCCCGTATCAGAGGCAACAAAGGTTTAAGATGTTGTGTAAGAAACTCTGACAAGGGCTCAGTCAACGAGCCTCTGCCAGAGACAATTGGTCAACCAGGCGGTCTATTGGGATCTTTATGAATCTTAGGCAGCAAATAGATATATTGTTGTCTTGGGTGATTGACCTTTAGATGATAGCATGTATCATGAGTAATAATACCCTCCTCTTCCGCTAGATCCAAAAACTGGTCAATATCATGTTTAAACTTACCAGTTGGATCAATGGGCATAGCCATATAGTGGCTTATGAGGCAGAGGCAGAGTGACAACTATCTAACAAACTTCACTATATGGCTATGCGGGCTAGAATACAAGATACCACACAGTTCCTTGCCATTATATCTGATATGCAACTAGAACCGGGCTGGCTTTTATGTACACTGGATGTCACCTCTTTATATACTAGTATCCCCCATTGGGCAGGACTCACTGCTTTACAATATTGGCTTGATCAGGCAAATATGTACAGACCAGGATTTAATACCCTTCTGGTTTGTATGGTTAAAATGGTACTTACCCATAATTTCTTTTATTTCAAAGACAGATGTTTTTGGCAGGTTCAAGGTACTGCTATGGGGGCTTCTTTTGTCCCTATATATGTGGACCTGTTTATGTCTTACGTGGAGGAACAATTGATTTATGATAGTAATCATAATATTTTTATGAATGAATTAGACATTTGGCGGAGATATCTTGATGACTGTTGGTGTGGAAAGTGGATGAGGCATTTTTATTTGAATTTATATTTGAATTCCAACAAGTGGGGTGTTGAATTTAAGTTAACTTTTGATAGATCCGAAATCACTGTCCTGGATGTGCTCATTAAGAGAACTGAGTCAGACACTTTGGAAAGTCAGGTATTTAGAAAGTTTCCTCAGTTCAACATCCTACTTTATGCCACAAGCTTCCACCCACAACGTGTCATCAGGAATATCCTCAAATCGCAATTTCTTCATATTAGGAGAATTTGTTCTGCTTCCTCCACATATGCCCACCATTGACAGGAGCTAACAGCCAGATTCAAGAGTAGGGGATATCAAGCAGGTGACATCAGTAGGGCCAGCCGGTTGTCTAATCAACAAGATAGGACACAGTTGCTATCATATCATTCTAAACCAATAGATCAATCTCAGGAGCTTAGATTAATTACTACCTATGGCAGGAACAATAGGAACTTCATGAATATTATTCCAGAGACATTGGTATTTATTACAGTCAGACAATATATTGAATAATTACATCAAAGATCGGTGTTCTTATTCTTTTTTGTAAGAGGCAGTCATTGGGATCATTATTTAGTCATTATAAAGGAGTGCACAATTATCCTTCCAATCCCCCCATGCAAACAACAATTACTGGGAAACTTTTGGTATGTTGTCATCCATGTGGGCACTGTTCATATTGCCCAAGGGTGCTAAAGTCGAACAGTTTCACTAGTTATAATTCTCCACATGTTTATAATGTTTCTTTTTTGCCAATTGCAGTACCAGTTGGGTTATCTATTTAGCCCAATGCAGCTGTCGGTCATTTTATGTGGGACAGACTTCCCGGCCCTTTAAATTAAGGGTCGGGGAACATTTTAGTGACATCAGAAACAAAAAAGTTTTGAGTTCTTTATATAAACATACACCTAAACATCCCACTGGGGGTTTTAGCTTCAGGGTCATTGACCTTATCAGGTTCAAGAGTCCAGATGTCCATGCACTGCATGAGTTATTAACTAACAAAGAAAAAACATTGATTGTCAAATTGGGAGCTTTATTTTCACCTGGATTGAATGACCAATTTTAAATTATTTTGCAACAGATTATTTTATATATATATATATATATATATATATATATATAAATATATATATATATATATATATATATATAAATATATATATATATATATATATATATATATATATATATATATATATATATATATATATATATCTTTCACTGTATTTTGTCACATATAGATATTTTGTCATATATTAATTATTTAATAATTTTATCCACTCGAGGGCGCTGTAATATTTAGTATAAATGAATGTGTGCAATTAGCGTTCTTTATGCATTATTTTTGTGGTGTGGTCACTGAAGAAGGCTTTTACCGAAATCGGTATGACACCACTGGGGTATTTTCTCATGGAGGAATGATGGAACGATAAATTCTTTGTTGGAAGGCTGCACTGGAGGGCTGGCTTTTTTGTTGCTGTTTGGTTTATGAGGTACAGCCGTGCACTTGCTATTCATGCAGGTATCAGTGTTTTGTTGGTATCCAAAGAAGGTAAATCCAAGACTAAGAACCAAAAATACCTTCCTAAAAACAAGCACCAAGCCATTTAATACTTAAAAACAGTTACCATTTTAACAACTAAAAAACAGTTAAGTGCTTTCATCCAAACCATTATACAGGATTACATCAGAACTGTTGTGTTAAAAAAGACACAGGGCATTTATAACCTTAATCATAAAAGGTCACCAGTTACACCATTTAATTCTTTAAGCAATTATACCCTAAAAAATTTGGCAGCTTACAATAACAATACCTCATATTTACATACAATGATGCCCATACATAAATAATTGATTAAGGAAGAATTAATACAAAATACTAAAAAACATTTTTCTAAAAGTAATCATAATTTTAACTGTTTTAATTTAAGACTGCTATCAATGGATACCATTTAATTTAACCTAGAAAATCTTTCAGAAGCAGTAATAAGTTGCAATTTCCATTCTAAGGCTTCCATAGGTCAGTACTAGGCTAACTGCCCTTGCGAGCCATTTTAAGCCTAGCCAATTATCCCCTGTGAGATTCAAACCTTGTACCTTGTGTTTGTAAGGCAAACATCTTAACCATTAGGCCACCCTCCCACCCTACTAACCTATGAAACCTATGAAACTATGAAACTATGAATTTCCATTCTAAGGTTTCCAGATTTAATTTCCAGGGTCCCCCTCTCAGGTCGACATTAATTGAATCCAATATCGTCAATTTAAAATGATGATTTACAAATTCAGTACAAAGTCTAGCTAGGGCATTGCATGGGTTATTTTTCTTAACATCATATAGATATTCATAAACATGTTCTTTAAACACTCTTTCAGTTTTTCATATATAAGACCAAAGGCAATGTTGGCAATGAGCCAGATATACTGTCCTTTTTGATCTATAATTAAAGTGTCCCTTCCTATTGACCTATTCATTCCCATCATCATCGACCTTATCACCTTCCATAATGCATTTACATTTCATACATGTACCCTTTTTGTTACCTCTGTGGTAATACATATCAGGGAAACGTCTTTCCAACATATTTTTGATATTCCTGTCTGTCTTATCTAAAATCCTGGGTGCACTACCCAGGGCTCTACTCATATCATCATCTGTTCGAAAAATATTCCAGTTTTGACCCAAAACTTTTTACATTTTTTTACGATCCACATTTTAGGTCAGAATAATTGCCCGATAGGAGTCACCAATATTTGAATGTAGAAGAGGAACATAAATATCCAAACTTCTTTTTCTATTAATTTCATGGAATGTTTTAATGTATTAAATCACTAGGGTAGCCCTTGGCTAAAAACATTTCTTTTAATTTCATTATTTCCTCAGAAAATAACCTTTCTTCAGATACCAATGTAGTTGCATGAACCATTTGCCACTTAACTATTGCTTTTTTTTCTGATACAAAGGATGGCAACTAGAAAAAATGCAACAATGTGTTGGAATACATGGATTTTCTGAAGATCTCAGAAACAAACTTTTTTTCTGTTTAGATCTTTAAATAATTTCACATCCAAAAAATTCTGTCTGTTCTCCTGAACTGCTAAGGTAAACTGCAAACATTCTGCAGAACTATTGATAAAATACATAGATTGTTCTAATTGCTCGAAACTACCCTTCCAAAAAATACAAATATCATCCAGAAATCAGACTTCTAGACTCCAGTGTTCTCTTAAAGGGTATTTAAATATACAATTTGCTTCCCAAGCTGCCATAACAATATTGGCATAAATGGTGGTACAATTGGCCTCAATAGATACATGTGTTATTTGATGATAGAAGGATCCCTCAAAAAATATAAAGTTGTTATGCAACACAAGTACCAGTAAAGGGACAGACAATCGGTTTCTCACTTCTCATAATCAGTAAACTCATTCAAATATTCTGCAAACTATTCAAGTCCAGTATCATGAGGAATAATTGAGAATAAATCCTTAACATCAGTTGTCACAGAAATGAGACTTTCTTCAAACAACAAAGACACAGTTCTCCAAAGTCCCAGGAATCCTTCAAAATATAAAAGTTATTCTGAAATACATTCTTAGGTTCATAGGTTCATAGGTTCATACTAGGCTATCTACCCTAGGGCATTTGTAATCCTAGCCAGAGTGTGTTTGGCTTTCACCACCCATTAAAATGAATTTTACTATGCCCTTTTCTGAGGTTTAGTTTACTGTGCCTCTGTCTAACAGCGACACAGAAGTGATACCCGGGGTAAACCTACGATCTCCCATCCACTCATCAAGATTCCTCTTGAAGAGAGTCAATGAGGGACTTTGCCTACCCTGGACTGGGATTTTATTCCAGAGTGAAGGGAGCCTCTGGGTTATGAATCTGTCCCTTCAGCATGTCCTATTTATTTCTGTGCTGAGGTTCAAGTCCCTCAAGTGCGTAGCTCGATGGGATTTGGATTTTCTGAGGTGCAGCATGTCCATTAATTCCGGGTTGGACATGGCTTTATACATCAGGCACAGATCGCCTCTAAGCAGCCGGCATGCAACCGAGTAGAGCTGGAGTTTCTATAACCGGGCAGCATATGGCATCTGTTTGAGCCCTTTGATCCTCTTGGTGAGGTACTTTGGGGTCTTTCTAGTTGCTGCAGGTGTCTGGTAAGGTACATCCCAAAAGGGGCATTGTACTCAATTATGGGCCTGATGAGGGATGAGTAAAGAGGCACAATGACCTCCCCTGATCTAGATGTGAATCCCTTCATGATTAGGTGGGCTATATAGAATGTTTTTCTAACCACCTTGGCCATGTGGTTGTCAGATGAGAGATTGCTATCAACTTAGGTCCCCAGGTCCCTAATTACTTCTTCCATACTTAATGGATTACCACCTATGTGGTAATTTGTGGGCACTTTGTTTTTGCCAAAGGGGATGACTATACACTTTTTGGAGTTTAGCTTGAGGCCATGGCTCTGGCACCAGTTGTCTGTTTCTATGAGACCCTTTTGGAGGATGCTTGTGTCAGCTGGAGAGCTGATTATGGTACCCAGTTTGCAGTCATCTGCGAACTTGGTCAGCCACAGTCCTTCCATGTTGGCCTGTACCTCAGAGAAATATATACCGAACAAGAGAGGTCGCAAGACTGAGCCTTGTGGGACGCCACTTGTAACTGGTTTGGAGTCTGACATGGCTCCAGCAATTCTAACCATGTGGGTTCTGTCCTTGAGCTAGTTTGCAATCCATCTAGTGACATAGGGGTTTATATTTAAGCTGGATAGCTTATCTATGATGCCCAAGTGGGGTATTATATCAAAGGCTTTTGTGAGGTCCAGGTAGGCTGTGTGGACCACCTTCCCCTCGTCAATGGCCTTGGTGACTGTTTCAAAGAAATTGACCAGGTTTAAGAGGCAGGATCTGCCCTTAAAGCCGAACTGGGTAGGATCCAGTGTCTGTAGGTCCCCAATATCTTTATTTATGAGTTCCATGATGATCCTTTCCATAGCTTTGCAGACCAAGCTAGTCAGGCTTATGGGGCGATAGTTTCCAGGATCCGTTGAGGCACCACCTTTGTGGAGCGGGGCCACTGTTGCTGAACGCCACTCTTTGGGTACATATCCTATGGTAAGGCTGAGATTGAACAGTAGCTTTATGTTTGGGTTCAGCTCATCTTGGAGTTCATGTAGGACGCAGCCCGGGACATCGTCTGGTCCCATTGATGCTCTGTTTTTTGCTTTGGAGAGGGCGGTTCTTACCTGAGCATCTGAGATGTCAGGGGGGCAGCACTCTGCTGGAATAGATATTTGCTCTTTTGGTGTGTGGGGGGGGAGTTTGTGCTGAACCTGTCGGCCAGGATGTTGGCATTGTCTGTGGGTTCAGTGTATTTTTTGTCATTATGGACTAATTCTGAGCATATCTGGGAATTCCCACCCAAGTTCCTAACATAACTAAAGAAAGCTTTGTGATTATCTTTAGTGTCCTGTACAATTTTTCTCTCAAAGCTGGCCTTAGATGATTTTATGAGTGCCCATAGTTTTTTGCTTATACTGATCAGAGATGCCTTCCCTTTTTGGGATTTTGCTCTATCATGTAGTAACTTCCTTCTTCTATTGTACAGTTTGTTTATGGCTGGAGACCACCAGACAGGACGCCTGCCTTTGGGGGATTGGGTCTTAGTTTTATTTGGGAATGCATGATCCATGCATTCCTGAAGGTGTTCATAGAATGCATTTATAAAGGATTCTGCAGTCTGGGCTGTATTTTCCACAGGCCCGGGGGCTTTGAAGGATTCCACCTCAGTTTTGAGTAGTGTGAAGTTTGCTTTAGAGAAGTTTTTCACTGTGGTTGTCTGGGCAGGGGGTGGGGTCGGGATGTGGATATCCAGTTAGATTAATTTATGGTCTGATCTTACCAGTGAGGGATACACTTCTGGTCTGGAACATAGAGTCCCCATGTTGGTGATGATCAGGTCCAGTATGTTTTCCCCTCTTGTGGGAGTGGTCACAAGTTGTTCCATAGCATTTGAGTTTATAAATTCTAGGAACCTTTGGGCTAGGGTGTTGGAGCTAGAGTAATACTCCCAGTCTATGTTTGGGTAGTTGAAGTCACCCAATATAGTGGTGTTTGGAGAGACCTTCATATTTTCCAGTGTTCTCAGGAAGGCCGAGTGGGGTTCCTGGGTTTGGGAGGGTGGTCTGTAGCAGGCTATAAACTGGAAAGCAGTTTTACCCACTGTTAGTTGCACATGGATAGTATCAGATGCTTCGTGCTGTGCCACCAACCTGGAGGTGTAGGTATCTTTGACGAATATTGATACTTCCCCTCCTTTTGTGGTTTGGTCCGAGTTTTGGGACCAAAAAGCATGGTATGAGATATAATCTGGTAGAGCTGGGGTGCTCTCGGGAGCCTTGAACCAGGTTTCTGTTACTGCACAGATATTGATGTTCTCCATGCTAAGGAGAGTTTCGAGTACATGCATCTTGAGGTTTAGACTTCTGGCATTGAGTAGCATTACTCTTAGTTTCTTATCCCTTGTGATACCTATGGAGGTGGGTTTGTCTTTTGAGCCTTGCCTAAAAAAGGCACTATGGGGGTGGCAAGAGCCTTTGCCAATATTCGAAAGCCCAGGGGTGACAGGTGCAAGCCGTCACTAGAGAAGCAGCTTGGATTGTCGAGCATGTCATCCCAGGCTGACAGGCATTGGATCCCCTTTGAATGACACCATTACTTAAGCCAATTGTTGAAATCGATCATCTTGTCTTCATATTGTGGCATCATTCTTGGTGAGGGTAAGATGCTACTCAAGGTCGGGTCATACCGGCTTGGGCTATATGCTCAGAGAGCTCCTCTATGTCTCTTTTCATGTAGTCAAACAACAAATTGGAGCCAGCAACCTGGGTACAAATCTGATAAAATATAAAGGACTTTATTACTAAATCCCTTGTAGTAACATCATGACAATACAGACCGGTTTCGGCTGGCAAAAAAACACAGCCTTCTTCAGTGAGAAACAGAACAAGAAAGATGTTACAGTTTAAATAGTATTATAAACTCATCTTATTGGTTCATTTCAAAATTGCTCATTTAGTCCAGGTGAAAAAAGTGCACCTAGTTTTGTAATCCATTTCTTTTCTTTAGTATCTAGCATTGAGTGCCATCCTGTTTTATTAAATTTAATACCCTTGACCAAATTAATCACAGTAAAAGAAAATTTGGCAGTTTGATGTTTCAGAGTGTGTTTGTACAAAGCATTATTCATTTTCTTATTTTTAATATTGCTCACATGTTCAGAAATTCATAATCTCAATGGACGAGATGTCTGGCCAACATAGAAAGACCCACAAATACATGTGGCCAGATAAACAAGCCAGTCACTGCTGCAATTTGCAAAGAATGGAATGTCATAGACCCTTGAGCAATTCCTGCTAGTGAATTCTTTGGATTTGGTAATTTTGTCACAATTACTGCAATGACCACAGGGGAAACACTCAACTAGAGGTTCCCCAGTCATGGTAGTTTGTAAAACCTGTGCATTCCTTTCATTATGTATATGTTTATAATGATTAAAGCATGATGCCAAATTTTTTCCTTTACGGAATGAAAATAAACATCTGTCCGGTAATATTTCTGATAATTCTGTAAATTTAATAAAATATTCCAGTTCCTCTGGACACTGTTGATGAGAACAACTGAGTTCCTAGCATATGTTGTTATGAACCTGATTGGCTGTGTGGTCCCCTGATCCCTAGACTTATAGGTTAACAAATCCTGCCTAGATAAGGTGTTGGCCCAATTGCTGGCCTTCAGAACATGTCCCATAGGATATCCCCTAGCTACAAATCTGTTAGTGAGGTCGCATCTGTGTTCTTGAAAGGTATCATCATTGGAACAGATGCGCCTCATACGTATGAATTGGGATTTGGGTATATTTTTAGCAATGTGTGGAGGATGAAAGCTGGATGCGTGTAGGTCCGTGTTGTATTCAGGATATTTTCTGAATACCTGTGTGCTTAGGGTATGATCTGACTGTCTTGTTATTAACACATCAAGAAAAGTTATTGTGTCAAGATGGTAATTAACAGTAAACTGTAAACCCCATTTATTGTCATTCAAATATGAGACAAATTCAGTTAGGTATTCGACATCGGCCCTCCATACCATCCAACAATCATCCAAATAACGTCTCCAGATATCAATTTCTGAAAGATATATGATATGGCTGTTATTATAAATGATATGTTCCTCAATATATGACATGAAAAGGTCAGCATAAATGGGAGCAAAAGATGCTCCCATTGCTGTACCTTTGATCTGCCAAAAACAGATGCCTTGATAAAAAAAGACGTTATTGATAAGGACATGCTCTGCAAGGCCAACAAGAAAAGAATTGAAATCTGATTCATATAAATGTGCCTTATTGAGCCAATGAGTCAAGGCTTCCAAACCCACCTCATGCAGAATGTTGGTATACAGGGAACTTACATCAAGTGTACACATCAGCCATCCAGGTTCCAACTGTGTATCTGATATAATGTGTAAGAATTCAGTTGTATCCTGTAAGCGAGACCGAAGGTGGGTCAATAAAGGCTTAAGATATCTGGTCAAAAACAAGGATAACGGTTCAGTAAGATAACCCCGACCAGAGACAATTGGTCTACCTGGGGGGTGCACAGGATCCTTGTGTAGTTTTGGAAGAAAATATATATATTGATTAATAGGATCCTGATTAGTTAGTTGTTGAAACACAGAAGTAGTTATAATGCCAGTATCTCTAGCATTAATAAGGAACTCATCAATCTGTTTCTTAAATCTATATGTTGGATTTAAGCACATTTCAACATAGTAACGTCTATCAGATAATTGTCTCCTAGCCTCTTTGTCATAATCCGACCAATTCATGACAACAACTGCGCCACCTTTATCTGCTGAGATGATAACTATATCCTTATTTTGTTGCAGTTCAGAAATAGCCTGTTTTTCACTAGATGACAAATTATTGGGTTTAAAATGGGTTCCAGAGCTGGTAAAATGTAGATCTTTGAGAATAGTGCTCTGAAAAAGATGTACAATAGGGTGCATCGGAGGAAGATATTTTGATTTATGATATATGAATTTATCATGATCATATGATGCAACCCCATCCCCAAATTGTAATTTCAAATTGAGAGTTCTACAAAATGACATAACATCTTGTGCCAACAAATCCTCAGATATTACAAAACCAGGAATGAAAGTTAAGCCTTTATTAAGAATAGCCAAATGGGACGGTGACAGAACAAAATCAGATAAATTTAAAACATTCGAGTGAACATCATGATTTATTTCTGCGTTACCAATTTTAGCAAACTCTGAATGTTCTCGATTCCTTTTGTGTTTCCTGCCCCCATGTTTATATTTCCCCCTAAAGGGGCAAAATCCTGAGCTCTCTTATAGTTTGGTGAATCCGATGCTGGCTGTATGTCACTATCTGTATATGATGAAGGTTCATCAATAGATGAACCATTAGCTACAGATTTTTTACATAATATAGACCTGGGTCTTTTCCTTTTTGGTGTTCTGACCAGTTGTGGGTTAAATCGAACATGTTTAGAAGGGTAGCTGAAAGGGTTGGCCCCTTGATAATCAGATTGGTCACACTTGAATTTTTAAATGTTTCTAGATTTTAACTGTTCCTCAAGATTCGTGAGATCATTAGCCACTTTGTTAAGATATTTCTTAAAAAATACTTCACCCTCAAATTATTGTACATCATTACATAGCTCAGTTACTGTATTATTTCCAGAATTGATAATTCTGTCATAATATTTGGACAAAGCCTCAACAAATGACATTGTTGCCTGCTGTTGTATATTAGACCATTGACTATTGAGTTCATCATCCGGCTGCCCCACATGGGGTTGAATTCTAATTCTAAGACCCCTGGGAGTAATGCCTTTTGCAATATAGGCCTTAAAAGTTTGGAATGCCAAACATTGGATCTTAACATTTTGAGACGCTTGTAAAGATTATCAAAGGCCAAACTACATGACGGTTCAGGTCCCAAGGGGTCATTGGGAGATTTACTAGTAGAGCAGACACCAAGGCCAAATACACTCAAATCTTCTCTGTCAGCTGAAAGCCCGGAGACCAGATTAGATAGGTCCATTATAATGATTGTAATGATAAGCCAAAAAATGAAATAAGCCAAAAAATGAAACTGACAATAATGGCCTCACCTAAGAGTACCATGTCAATAGAATTTAAAGGGAACAATAATAGCTTGAATTAACAGGCCAAAGTCCCACCTGTTTAAATTGCTATGTTCCCAAAACCAGATGAAGCCTAAAACCACCAATGGTTAATAAACCATAAGTGATGTATAATATTTCAAGTAAAGTGACCAAATATAAAAATAATTACTATAAAGACTTGAATTACAAAGAAATGGATTACAAAACTAGGTGCAATTTTTTTCACCTGGACTAAATGAGCAATTTTGAAATGAACCAATAAGTTTATAATACTATATAAACTGTAACATCTTTCTTGTTCTGTTTCTCACTGAAGAAGGCTGGGTTTTTTTGCCAGCCGAAACCGGTCTGTATTGTCATGATGTTACTACAAGGGATTTAGTAATAAAGTCCTTTATATTTTATTGGATTTGTACCCAGGTTGCTGGCTCCATTTTGTTGTTTGAGTACTGTTGTTTTTGGGTGCTGTGCAACATTCCCCATGCAGGAGGCTGATTTTGAGTGTTACACTCTTTTCATGTAGTCCAGGGAGGTAAGTCTCAGGTCATTCACACCAGCATGGACAATGACTGAGTCATATTTGTACTTGCCTTGGAGTGACCTGAGTGCTTGTGTTATGTGACGGATCTTAGCGCCCGACAGGCAGGTCACCGTGACCTTCTCCTTGTTCAACCTGGTGAGCGGGACGTCAGTGTGCCTGATGATAGAATCACCTATTACAAGTGTATCAGGTGTGTTGTTTAGCCTTAAGGGCTGTGACTGTTCGGCACACTGGCTTTGTGAACTATGTGTTGCACGTGTTTTGTTTTGGGGTAGCAGTTGCTTAGGTGTCTGCTTTGGAGGTCTCTGCTGCTTAGGCAGATTTTTATTTAGAGCCTCCGAGTATGTTTTTGTGTGTTTATGTGTTTGGTTTGTTGTCGTGGTAGGTCTATGTGAGACTGGAATTGTAGTGCGTGTGGATGCCTTCTCCTCCTGACTGGTTACGCCAGTACTGAGTTGAGAGAGCTTAGCCTCCAGTTTGGCTATATGGTTTCATCTCTCACATATGTTGGAACTTGTTGGGAGGAGGAGAGGGATGTCTGTGTACATGAGGCAGTTGTAACATTGCCTTAAGATTCTCAGATTCACCAGCTGGACCAGAGAGGAGACTGCCAACTGACCTTTGGGCATGCTAGAATAGTACAAGGAACTCCTTTAAAATTGAAAAAAGGGCTAATGGGGAGTAAGGTACCCAAGGGGAGTTTGTGAGGGTGTAGTGCTTTTAATTTTTTAGTGTTGACTTATATAATTGCTTTAGTGAGCAAGTGCCAGGCTTTAGAGTAGGAATAGGGTGTTTATTATGAGAACTAGAGCAGTTCTAAGGGAAAAAGTGAAGAGCAGACTTTGTGGAGCACAGAATGGTTTAAACCCAATTAAGCAGAGCTACCCGATGCTGCGCTATGCGCAAAATCATGCAAAGCCGCGCTAAAGCGGGTTTTATACAGGGGGACTTGAAAGATCTAGAAATTGGCCCAAAACGGCCAATAGACTACCAGATTCTTGTACTAGGAACACTCCTCCAGGGATAGATAGGCTGCTCTAAGCTCCCCTCTCCCACTGGTGAACAAAGAAGCCTCCTTTTATCCAAGAAAGGAAATGGGCAACACAGGAACTTTCCAAAAGTCTAGAATACAGCAAAGCCTGTATTTGGACTACTCTAGGTCAGGAAAGGCGGGAAACAAGGATAATGATTTTTTTTTTGTTTTTTTCTTTTTTTAGCAACAAACAGCAGGAAAATGCAGTAAAGCAGTAACACAGGCTAGTGCACGAGTGTGTAGCCTCAACAGGTATATGCAACAAACAGGAAAAACCTAAAAAGTGCAGGTACAAAAACAATTTTAAATAGCTTAAGCCTAAAGACTATACACTTGGCTAAAGGATATATTTTAGAATTAGTAGCATTGACTATAGGTTCCAGAGGTGGACCCCACAAATCTTTAAGAATTGTGGGTATATCAAAAATTCCAGGTATAGTAGAATAATCTTTTTTAATGCATTCTATAAATCCTCATCAATCTGTCTTACCATTAGATTTCGAGCAATTGTCAATTAAGAAATGTTAATTTAATTAATTAAGATTTCTCGATAAATATCCTCCCTTAACAGATTAGCCATTTTATTAATATAGTCCAGAGTATTCCACACCAGTAAGCCTCCACCTTTATCCAGCTGCGTCAGTGTAATGGATCTTCCATTGCGTACATGTGTGAGCAGACCTTTTCCTTCCTATTTAAATTGTAACAGTGAGTGAGAAGGTCACTGAAAAACCAATCAGTAAAAGCAAAATGAAAACTCCAGCAAAGCTAGAACTTCCAAAAAAACAGACTGGAGGATGCAGAAGAACAGAGTGAAATCCACACTGTATTAGCGTAATAATAAAAAACTTTTAATCCACGCTTTCGTAACCAAACTTCAGAATAAATTATACATACTCTACATCACATTTAAAAACCGTTTTGAAATGCCTCTACACCAAGAAACACATCTTTCCACTTAAACAATTATACAGTTAATAAAATTTCATAGTTGAGAAAGTTATTTTCTTATATAGACTCTATGGTCTTTCAAAAAACATTTAATGTTAACAGCATCATTTAAACCAATTTTTTTATCTGAATTTAATCTGATTCGCCATAAGGCCTCTTTTTGTTCAATATTTGTTTTAAAATTGCCACCCCTAAAATAATGATTTCCTTGCTCCAGCACAGAAAACAACATTTTTTATACATGGGACAGGTGATAGTATGCTTGTAAAAAGCATTTGCCTTGTCTTGTTTTCTAATGTAATAATGTTCCTTTATTCTAGTGCATAGAGGTCTTGTAGTCATACTAATATAGAATGCACTGCAGTATGTACACATACCAATGTATACAACTCATTTACTCTTACAGTTAAAATGCCCTGGAACTTTCAAAGTGTAAGGCAAATTTTCTAAATTAACTAAGGGACCTTCAGAAATGTATCTACATATGTTACAGTTCCCACACTTATACATGTTCCACCTTTTTTGTTTGGTATTGGGACAATAAACAAGTTTGTTTCTCTCTCTTTCTAAAATGTTTTTTAAATTATTTTGATTTTTATATACAAACATTGGTTGGGTCCCCACAATGGATAGTAAATCTTTATTTCCCTCTAAAATTTTCCAGTTGTCAGAAATAATATTTCTGATAATACCACCATCTACTGTCATGTCCAAACAAAAATAATTACCAGCATCAAATGTATTCCTGTCACGGTTCTGTTTTATATTAATGTTGGAAAACCCATGCTCAAGGATGGCTGAAAAGAGACTGTCCCTATTCTGTGTGACATATTCAGCCTGCTCTTTCAACAGAATTTTACTATACCCTCTTTCAAGAAACAAGGTGGTAATAAATTCTATTTCCTTTAAGAAGTCATCCATTTCACTTGTCATTCGACTGGCTCTTATGAGCTGTCCCTTTGGAATATTATTCTTCATGTAACGAGCGTGCATGCTGGTATAATGCAAATAACTGTTAGTGAAAGTTTCTTTTCTGAAAATCCTACTGACTAACTTATAAAGCTTAACATTCCATTCTAAAATCACATCCAAAAAATGGACTTTTAGTCCTACATCCCCCAGGACAAATTTTAAATATTCTGATCTGGAGTTAAGGGTGTCAGTAAAA
Source organism: Protopterus annectens (assembly GCF_019279795.1). Lineage (NCBI taxonomy): Eukaryota > Metazoa > Chordata > Ceratodontiformes > Protopteridae > Protopterus > Protopterus annectens. The sequence goes on along the minus strand of NC_056729.1, from coordinate 1,639,306,983 downwards.
CTTTGCACGTTTTGCACATCCCCAACCATGACAAAAAAAAAAATCATCAATAAATCTCTTAAAAAAATATAATCTGGTATTCCATGACTAGTAGTTCCAGCACAGTACATTCCCAGTGACCGATCACAACGTTCACAAAAGATGGTGCTGCAGGGCACCCCATAGCTACCCCCCCAAATTTGTTTGTATTTTTTTTTGTTAAATACAAAAAAAAATATTGTTTAATAAAACATCTATTAATTCACAATAAAAATTACTTTCAGAATTGCTAAATGTGGAAAATGTATTTAAGTATTCTCTAACGTGTTCCACTCCTTCAAAGTGGGGAATGCAAGTGAAAAGAGAGATAACATCAAGACTAAACATCACTCGTGTGGCGGGATCAAAAGCTGCAGCTAACGTTTGTTCCCTGATACTATTTAAAAAGTCCCATGAGTCTTTTAAGTATGAATTCATTTGGTGAACAATGGGGTTTAACTTAGAGTCCACCAACAAGGAAATACCCTATGCAATATAATTTGGGGCAGATACAGTGTGTCTAAATGGAGGACAGGTTTTACTTTTATGTGTTTTGGGAATTCCAAAGAAGGAACCTAATTTTGGATTGTCTATATGACAAAAATCATAAAGGTCCTTCTCTAATTTACTGTTCATTAAATTCTCATACAAAAAGAATAAACATTCCTGTAGCTCTTAACTACTTCCACCATGTCTGTTTGTCTGTATTCTAGACTGTTACCTAGCATTTTCTCTATACAGGTAACATATTCCTCTTGGTTCATTAAAACTAAAATACCCTCCTTGTCACTTTTCATTACTCTTATGTTGCCATTCTCCTGTATTTCTTTCAGGACTTTCTTTTCTTCTTTAGATACATTGTGATACATTGTTCTTTTCTTTACCCCCTCCCCATGACATTTCTTATTTCACTTTCCCAAGCTGATTCAGTAAGTTAGGGTTGTAGCATGAAGGCTTTACATATTTAGTGATGTTACTAACACTATCTTTAAATACATAATTCAAGTTTAAAGACCTAGTGTACTTTTTAAGGCTTAACACAGTATTTGCTATGTTTTCCCTCCTTGAGGCTACAAAATTTAAGCCCAAATTCAAAACTTTCAGATGGTTTACATTTAAATCAAAAGTAGACAAATTTATAACATTATTTACAGGTACAGAATACCTATTTAATTGTCTGTTGAAGAATTTGACACTGTTCGTTCTCTTCTCCTTAACGTGCACATTCTCTGGCTTCTGCCCTACTTCTCCTCATTTAAAAATGTCTTGGTTCAGCCCCACAATCATTTTCATCATTGGTTGTTAACAAACAATCCATTGCCAACACTAGAAGTTCCTGCTTCCACAATATCCATCACAGAGCCACTGCTTCCTTCCCTATTTAAAGATCTAACTTCAGAAGTTGCTTGAAAGTTCTTAGTTTTAGGGGCTTGGACTTCATTGGTGTGTTTCTTAAAGGGGAAATGTTTGGTCTGATTATTTGGTGCTTTGAATTTGTCTTGGTTTGTGCGTTTGTTAAACACACAAAAATCAACATATGCTGTGTCATTTTCATACACAGCAGCATCTCGCTTGAGCTTGTGATTTTTATGGCTGATTATAAACTCTAGTGTAACAAGGTCACTGAAAAACCAATCAGTAAAAACAAAATGAAAACTCCAGCAAAGCTAAAACTTCCACTGAGTGACCTCCCAAACCTCTTGTATCAGAGGCACATAAGTTATATGCAAATGATCCTTATGAACATCAGGTGTTTCAGCTAATTGGCGATTCTGAATGCCTATGACTTGTTTCGTCATTTTAATGGACAATTTCAGCCCAATAAAGCCAAACCCCACTAGCTGTGGATATGCATATTTCAGCCTTGTTATGACCTCGTCAGCACAGCATAAGCAGAGTGTTTGACTAAGCATTAGAATCCTTCTCACTCATTGTTTTAGTTTGTTATTTGGGATATTTTGTAGTCACCCTAATGATAATGGATCTCAGCTGGGTATAACAGCCCTGCGTTTCTATGCTTAGTCAAACACTCTGCTTGTGCTGTGCTGATGAGGTCATAACAAGGCCGAAATATGCATATCCACAGCTAGTGGGGGTTGGCTTTATGTGCCTGAAATTGTCCATTAAAATGATGAAACAAGTCATGGGCATTAAGAATCACCAATTAGCTGAAACACCTGATGGTCATAAGGATCATTTGCATATATCCCATGTGCCTCTGATACAAGAGGTTTGGGAGGTCACTCAGTGGAATTACTATTTAAATTGTGAAAAATCTTAGATTTACTTTTATTAAACATGTTTCTAAATTCCATTTCACATACCTTTTCAAATAGTTGCACTTTATGGTTTAAAGGTGAATTAAAAACAGTCTTTACAAAAATTAGAATTAGTGTAGTCGGCATGCCTTGCACCTTTAAAATAGATAGCTAAATCTAATTTTCTAGTATACAATTTTAAATGCATCAATAAGTCAGCTATTTTAGCTCTTTTACAGGGTACAAAATTCAGGCCCCTTTCAAATAAGATGGCACATTGTTCATTTGGGACCCTATCAGTTCAGCGAAAAATCAGTTCAGCGAATGGCATTTTCAATACACTTACATCAAACATGATGTTTGTCAAACTGTTCATACTGAGTGTGATGCCCGTGCCCTTGCCCAGCAATCAAGGAGTCTCAGTCCTCACCACTAACACCAGAGAGGGCGTCTCATATATGAAAAAAGGATAACAAATACATACAGTAAAGTGCAATTTCCCTTAAGAACACACAGATATCACAGTCAGTCTGAAGCTGGTCACTCCAGTACTCTCCATGTCCCCAGTAAGACTTCCCACTGGCACAGCTATAGGGTCCAGATCTCAGCCTAGCTGGGCAAGTTAAAACCTCCAGCACCCTCTCTGTCCAACCAGTGTTTTGTGTTCCTGCCCAAGTAGCTGACACACACACACTTTGAGATAAGAGTTTATACAACCACACAGACACTGCTGGGAAAGGCTGGTACAGGTTCTCCAGCTGTGCCCCTATTACCCAGACTATACGATAGTACCACCTACCACCACCCAGCTAATATTTATTCGCTACTCAAAGGGCCTTAAAATGGTGTCCAGTTATTACTGTGCAATATTATTATCCAATTGGTAGTATAACTAAACAGTCAAGGCTTATTAGAGTGACTTGTGCAGTAATCATTATAAATATGCAATGTACTCAGAGCTTAACTTATCTCTACACAAAACAGCCACAGCTGAAAGGTTTTAAAATATTTAATAATAAATAATTAAAAACACAAGACAATACTTCTTACTACACAGTGCTAGTAAAGAGTTCAGAGATCACAGAGAAATACTTAAAATAATTCAGTAGTACAGTTCTGACATCACAGAAAAACATTTAGTCTAATCTTTCTAGTTCCTAGCTATTTATAAAAGAAAACACAAGTCTAAAATACACTTACATAAGAAAACAGGCAGAGTGATGATGAGTTGGATGGTCAAGACAAAAATGCTTAATCCTCTCTGGTTCTCTTTGTTTAAATTGAAATTTATTTATTTATTTATTTATATTTTTCAGTTTGATTACCGGGGAAGTCCACTGGGCCAAGAAGTGCCCATTTTCAGTGGAGGCCCGGGGAGAAAAGCTCCACAAGCAATACAATGAAACATGGTTACATAAAGTTAATGGTATAATACAAGAGTAAGATTCATACAGTCAGGAAATACATTACATAAAATGTGTATAATGAGCAAGCATAATAAAGCAATACAGTGCAGAAAAAAAAAATAACGATAATACATAGATGTGCATACATTTTTTTTTTTTTTTTTTTTTTTTGTAGTTCTGATTCACATTACATCATTCTTCACACTTTCCTGGGGTTCCTAGGCTACACATTACATCATTCTTCACACTTCCTCGGGTTCCCAGGCTAACAGAAACTGCATTTACATTCTTTTGTTATCTTGCAGCTGGTCAGGATACAGAGCAATAAAAATACATTTGCATGTTTAAATCTAGCAATTTAACTATTGGTTAAAACAATAGCAATAATTCCTTCATCTAGACCCTTCAGCACCACTGTCTACATCAAAGGATCACCACATGCTTTACTTTGGCCAGTAGAGTGCACTATTGTCACATTGATTTCCAGTTCCACATGTAACAGTATTTCTTTACATTTAAGACAACAAGCCTGTAGTTTACATTCATATTTACAAATGACAGAATTATCCGCAAAATTCTATCTGGCTAGGCTGGCAGCCTTCACACTGAGAATACGGTGCAGTGAGGATCGGAAAATATATCCTTTCATCACTTGTAGTGTGATCTTGGAGTTGATATATATTATTAGCGGGGGGCACAGCCACCCACATAAGGGGAATTCGATGAACAACATTCAAGTGTCACTTCAGTGAATTGATATAGACCCATTCATTAAATAAAGCATCACTATGATTAGAGATCCTAAAATATCTGTTGGTATTAAAAATAATGGTAGAACCAATTACCTGCTGTTCATCTGATGGACCTGTCTTCCCTTCACTCTCCCCCATTTTTTCTCCCTCATATTTGGAACTTCAGTAGGTGGCCCACCACTGAACCCCCCCCCCCCTTATTCGGTGGTCTCTTAGCTCTTCATACTGGAGGTATATCTAAAGGGGGCTGTTCAAATGAATAATTCCGATCACATATTTTTCCTTCATGTACTATAGCAACCTCCCTAGTCTAGTGTCTTTCTGTAAAATATTAACTTCCACCAGGCTACCATTAGACTAGGGGTAAGCCTTACCATTTTCAAGTCATATTTATCTTTCAATAACTTTTTGTTTTTCCTATTTTTAATTTCTCTTCTCATTTTGCCAATATCTGAGAACATCTGAATATATTTGTGCATATATATATATATATATATATATATATATATATATATATATAAAATAGTAAGTCTTTCCTTAAGCAACAGTCTATATGTTCAATTTTAAGACTCAAAATATCCATTCCATGAGCATTAGACTTCATAAGAAGTTCCATAAATTCACATGTATGTCTGTCAAATAATTCTAACAGTTGCTTATGTAAATCAATACCTGCTTTTAAGCTACTGATATGCTTCAAGTTATGTAAACCCTTTGGCACACTTCAAACTTTAATGCATTCGTGAAAGCAAGCATTCTCAAGCTGAAGCATATGAAACCTTGAAAGATTATTTTCTTACAAATGTAATCGTTTTTTCAAAGGAAACATTACCATTGCATTTGTCTTCCACGTTAAATTTGCATTTATCATTTTTATCTGTTTTAGCAGTTTGTCCCTTAGAATGACCACAATCTGCCTCATGTATATAGAGTCTACAGTCCTTCTCCCTGATAGCAGGAAGATGCACAAGAACCATATGACATCTCTTGGTGGGTGTAATAGTAGAATTCAATGTGTCAATGGTAGTTGATGCAGAAGTATTTCCTCCCAGACCTTATAGTTCAATCAAAGCAGAAACCTGCTGGGTTAGCTGTTGAAAAAGTAGTGTGAGGTTTCCCATTGATGCTCACATTTCTGTTTGACTATCCATGGACAAAATGACTGAAGAGCCCATATCACCCTACTTATAAAAAACAAAGAACCTGACAAACACAGTTAGTGCAGGGAAAGTAAATCCAAACAAACCTGCTGAATATGAACAGACAGCCAATTAATACTTAAGAACAGTTACCATTCTTTATTTAACACTTAAAAACAGTTAAGTGCTTTTGGTCAAACCATTATACAGGGAAATTAAATATAAAATGATCTTCCCAATATACCATAACAATATTGGCATAAATGGGGGCACATGTGGCCTTGAACTTTTAAATACAGAGTGCTAGCTACTAGGCTGTATCTAATTCTGAAAAGCCGAGATGTGCTAAAAGGTACAGAGAAAAAAATGTGCATATAAATCTGAGAAGCCAATGTGTGTGTGTTTTTTTTCTTTTTTTGCTATTTGCATGTTTTGTTCCAGTTGGGGTAATAAACATTTTTTTTCTATTTCTGCATCCATTCTTTCCTTGGACTACACTGATATGTTTGCACATGCAGCTGTCTATTTTTCATTTTTCCCCTTATCTACAAGAATATTTGTGATTTTAATACCACTCAGAACTAGCTGCTGTTAATCATTGACCTCAGCCATAGAGGGAAGGTGAACAGGAATCTTGTTTGGTGACATTTCAGTGTCATGTCACCACAGAGAAATGGAACAGAGCAGTGTGGGCAAAAATCTTGTCATCCTAGTGGAAAGAATAGGCCCATAAAGCGGACATAGACATTAAAAGACCTGGTTAAATGGGTTATGACAAACTTAAGAAAGAACTTTTGGTCAGGGTTTTTACAATCCCTGGAGTACAGACAATGACATCTCATAACTGGACTTTCAATGTAGATAAACCAGTAAGCACAAAGATGCATGACTTACTGCATATTTTAAAACTTTGGTTTGAACCTGATATCAACAGTAACGTAAAAAAGTTAGAAATGTTGGCAGTTGAAAAACAGATTTGCTTAATAATATAAGAAAATGGGTGCCACAAAATCTGATAAGTTATTAAGTATAGTAGAACACATTAGTTAATGACATAATCCTTAAAAATGAATACTCCATTTCTAAGATTAAAACTGCAGTAAATGATGTACCTTCTTCTGTGAAAAAAACAAATTGTAAGTAATGTGTTAACATGTTACAAACGTATGAATGGGGAAGTTAAATTGATATATTTGCTGATGAGAAGAATGCTTTTGATAACAATGTGAAAACTGAAATTAATGCTTTAAATGTAGTTGCTCCCATAGTCTGTAATGTAATAAAGTAGTGTCACAAGTAAGGTATTAACCAAGCTAATAAAATTTATTATTAAAGTATTTTATAAGGAAAAGAGGTTCAAGCTTTGACAGATTCTGGATGCAGGATTTCCCTTGTCAGTGATGCATATTGGATAAGCATGTGATTAATAACTAAAAAGTTGAGGTAATGTGCATTTATTGACAGAAAAGCGTGTTCTTTTACGCATGAAGAAAGTTAGACACTTCTGTGAAACTGTTATAGTCTGTGGCTTTAACCCCTTTTCTGATGCATGAGGTAATATTCCAAAGACGTGTCTAGAGTGTTTCCTCCTGGATCTCCGTTGAAATTGGGCTCTGTCCCAGTTGAACTTTCCAAATAAACAAATGTTAAATAAAATAAATAAAAAAATAAAATAAGATGAAAATACTCTATTTTAAAGTACTATGGAGAATGCAGGAGGAGGGTGAATCTGTGGATATAGTGTGGCAGGCTGATACACTTAAGAAAAAAGACATGGTGCCATTCAGTATAAGAATGAGGTGGAGTGGGAGGCAGCAGGCTAGCAACAGTTATAGCAGCAGGACAATAACGGTTATGGCAGCAAGGCAGTAAAGTGGGGGCATTGTACTCTATTTCTGGTCTGATAAGGGCCGAGTACAGTGGAGCTACAACCTCCCTACTCTTGGATGTGATGCCCTTATTTATGAGATGTACAGTGTAGAATGCTTTTCTTACCACTACAGACACATGGTGATTGAAGTTTACATTGTTATCAACCTGTGTTCCCAAGTATCACCCAAATGAGTTTGTGCATAGAGGGATGCTATCTATATCATAATTAGCAGGGGTTATGTCTTTGGGATAATAAGACATGTTTTGTGTTAAGTTTTAGTCCATGAGTTTGGCACCAGTCATTTGTCTGTGTCAGCCCTTTCTGTAGTATGTTAACATTGTTGGGGGACTCTGTGATTGCACCCAGTTTACAGTAATCTGCAAACTTGGTAAGCCACAGGCCATCTACCTTCACCTGGACTTCAGAGAAATAGATTTGAAACAGTACAGGGCCCAGAACAGATACTTGCAGTACCCCATTGGTAACTGGTTGACTAGTGGAGATGGACTGCCCAACCTTGTCAGTGTAAGTTCTGTAAGTGAGCCAGTTTGCTACCCATCTTGTAATATATTGGTTGATCCAAAGCTGGGAGAGCTTTTCCTTGATACCCAAATGTGGGATTGTGTCAAAAGCCTTAACTAAATCAAGATAGGTGGTATGTACCATTTTATCCTCATCCAGGGCTTTGTTGATATTCTTACAGAAGACAAAACCAAACTGGGTTGGGTCAAGAGTTTGAAGGTCACCTATGTTCTCGTGGATAAGGTCCATGATGATTCTTTTCAGACTTATGGGTTGATAGTTCCCAGGATCACTTGATGGACCTTCTCTGTGCAAAGTAATTTCTGTTGCTGTTCTTCACACTGTTGGGACAAAGATAGTTTTCACGCTATGGTTAAAGAGAGTGTTGAGGGGTTCAGCTAGGTCTTGTTTTAGATTTTTGAGTAGGCAGACTGGGATGTTATCTGATCCTATAAAGGCTGTGTTTTTGGCCTTGGAGAGAGCTTGTATGACCTGTTCTTTGGAGATACTTGGTAAAGAATTTGTGTTGTGAATGATTTGAGGTATGCCAGGTGGGGACATGGGGGTGAAGTTATCTCCAAATTTGTCGTCTACCAGGTTGGCAATTTCCTCATATTCAGTGTGAGTGGCACCGTTCACTATAAGTTCAGCATACAACTGGGCATTCCCTCTTAGGTTACGGACATAGTTAAAGAATGCCTTGTGATTGCCTTTAGCTAGACATGCTAATTTAGACTTGCAACTAGCCATAAATGACGTAAAAAAATCTAAGCTTGTTTCCTGCCTTTCCTGTAAGTCATCTAGTCCAGATACAGATTTGCTGTATCCAGGACTGTTTTTAAGCTTCTGAGGCCCCAAGCCTTTCTGTGCTGGAGGGACGCCTTCTAGCTTAATTTTATTTCTTAGAACTACCCTTTTTTTCTAATTTCAGCACTCAAATCTATTTCTTTGAGCTCAGCACTTGTTCAGAACTCATCATAAGCACTAAATAAGCTACAAATTACTACAGCACTCAACTTTCCTCACTTGTCTAGAGGAAAACAGTTTTTAGTACTTAATAAATAAGCACCTATCCAGGCATGTCTAAGGGTCATCTCCCGGTGTTTTCTCCTGTCTACCTGATGAATCTGGGCATCTTGTGGCAATGCAGCAATTGCCTCATGTACACAGACAACCCTCCTCTCCTACCACCCAACACTACAATCTGTGAGAGATGCACTTATATAGCCAAACTGGAAGCAAAGCTCTCTTCACCCAAGACTGGACTAGACGAACAAGAGGAGAAGGTAAACACTTGCACCACACCACACTCATCACACAGTCCCTCAAAACCTACATCACCAAAACACACACATAGAAACACAAAACACACACCTACATTCACAGAAGCTCTCAATAAAAATCTTCTCAAGCAACAGGGACCTCCAAAGCAGAAACACAAGCAACCTCCACCCCAACACAACCCAAATGACACATAGCCCACAAACTCAGTGTGCCACTCAACCACAGCCCATAAGGCAACAGGGCATAACAACGTACACAACACTGTAGTCATAGGTGACTCTATAGTCAGGCACACTGATGTTCCACTCACCAACTAAACAAGGAGAAAGTTACTGTCAGCTGCCTGTCAGGTGCCAGGATCCATCACATAATGCACACACTCAGGTCACTCCACAACAAGTACAAATATCACTTGGTCATTGTCCATTTTGGTGTGAATGACCTGAGAAGTACCTCCCTGGACTACATGAAAAGAGACATGGAGGAGATGTCTGATCTTGTAGCCCAGGCAGGTATGACCCTAGCCCTGAGTAGCATCCTGCCATCACCCAGAATGATAACACAGTACAAGGACAAAATGATTGACTTCAACAATTGGCTAAGCTTCTGGTGTCATTCTAAGGGGATCCAGTATCTGTCTGCCTGGGATGACATGATCGACAGATCACGATGCTTTGCCAGAGATGGCCTGCACCTGTCTCCCTTGGGATTCCAAATACTGGCTAAGGCTCTTGCCACCCCTATAGTGCCTTTTTTAGGCAAGGCTCAAATGACAAATTCACCACCTTAACAAGTACAAGCAAGCAAAATCTGAGGGTAATGCTACTTAATGCTAGAAGTCTAAACCTCAAAATGCACTCACTTGAGGCACTCCTTAAAATGGAGAATATCGACATCTGTGCAGTGACAGAGACCTGGTTCAAGGCTCCAGAGACCACCCCTGCATTACCAGGCTATAATTCATACCACACCTTTCGGCCACCTAACCTGGACCGAAACACTAAAGGCGGAGTCATTTCCATATTCATTAAGAATATACACACCTCCAGGCTAGTTGCTCAGCATAATGCATCCGAGATTATCCACGTACAACTAACTCTGGGCAAGACCGCAATCCAGATTGTAGCTTGCTACAGATCCCCCACCATGCCCCAGGATTCCCACTCCTCATTTCTTGATACACTGGAAAATGTTAGGGTACAACCTAACACCCTAATAATGGGCAATTTCAACTACCCCACCATTAACTGGGAAAACTACTCATGTACCAACTCTTGTGCTCAACGTTTTCTGGAATTCATAAATTCCATCACCTTGGATCAACTTATCCACACCCCCACCAGGGGCAGCAATATTCTTGACCTGGTCATTACCAACATGGGCAACCGGTGTTCCACACCAGAGGCCAATTCCTTGTTGGTCATATCCAACCACAAGCTAATCACCCTAGACATCCCCATCCCACCCCCACCCCCCATTAGGGAAACCACCATTAAAAATTTCTCCAAGGCCAACTTCACGCTTCTTAAGACAAAAGTGGCAAACTTCACGACACCCATGCTGATGGACAATATAGGTACAACTGCTGTATCCTATAAAAATGCACTTTATAAGCACTTACAAGAGTGCATGGATCGTGCAATCCCTAACAGTACCAAGATGTTATCCTCCAAAAAAAGGAAGCCAATCTGGTGGTCTCCTGCCATAAACAAACTATACAACAGAAGAAAGAAACTGTTGCAAAAAAGAGTAAAATCCCATGGTTGGAGGAACCCTGTGGTCAGCCTCAGTAAAAAGCTGAGATCCCTCATAAAATCCTCCAAAGCTAGTTACAAAAACAAAATCAACACTGATTCTAAAGACAACCAAAAACAATTATATAGCTATGTCAAGAATCTCAATGGCAACATTCAGATCTGTTCTGAGTTACAGCACAATGGCACTAAATATACAGAACCAACTGATATTGCCAACATCCTGGCAAATAGGTTCAGTGCTAACTTTACCCCTCTCTCACCCCCTAAAGGGCCCATTTCTATACTGGAAGAATGCAAAGTTCCTGTAATCATGGCTGCACAGGTAAAAAACACACTCTCCAAAGCCAAGAACACAGCATCCATGGAACCTGACAACATCCCAGGCTGCATTCTACATGAACTACAGAATGAGCTGGCACCCCACCTAAGTACCATGTTCAATCACAGCCTCACCTCAGGCTTTGTGCCCACTGAATGGCGCACAGCAACGGTTATCCCACTTCACAAAGGGGGAGCCACCATGGACCCCAGGACCTACTGCTCCATTAGCCTGATGGGCCTGGTCTGCAAGGCTATGAAACGTATCATCATGGAACTTATAAACAATGACATTGGTAATCTCCAAACTCTGGACGCTACCCAGTTCGGGTTTGTAATAGGCAGATCATATCTCCTAAACTTGATAGACTTCTTTGAAGTGGTCACCACAGCTGCAGATGAGGGTAAGGTGGTCCACACAGTCTATCTAGATCTCGCCAAGGCTTTCAACACCATCCCCCACTCTGGAATTATAGATAAACTCACTAAACTAGGTATAAATCCCTGTGTCACAAGATGGGTTGCCAACTGGCTCAGTGACAGAATCCACACTGTGAAAGTAGCAGACTCTAAATCCAACTTCAGAACAGTGACAAGTGGAGTACCACAGGGTTCAGTCCTAGGTCCTCTCCTGTTTGGTATCTACTTCTCTGAAGTACAGGCTAACAGAGAAGGTCTTTGGCTAACAAAGTTCACAGATGACTGCAAACTAGGAGCCATAATCAAAGCTTCTAATGATGTGGACATCCTACGAAAGGGCCTCACTGAGACAGATGCCTGGTGTCAAAGCCATGGCCTCAAGCTCAATGCCAAAAAGTGCATTGTCATCCAGTTTGGTAAAAACTCTGTACCCATGAACTACCACATAGGCGGTAGTCTACTTAACACCAAAAGTGTGATAAGAGACCTTGGGACACAGGTGGACAGTAGTCTCTTCTTTGATAATCACATCACCGCAATAGTCAGAAAATCCTTCTACGTGGCACACCTCACCATAAAAGGTTTCTCATCCAGGAAAAAAGAGGTCATTGGTCCCCCTCTACCCATTACTCATTAGACCCATTATAGAATACAACGCCCCTTTTAGTATGTACCTCACAAGACATCTACAACAACTGGAAAGGCCACAGAAATACCTCACAAAGAGGATTACTAGCCTCAAACAGATGCCCTACGCAGACCGTCTCAAAAAACTCCAGCTGTACTCTGTCGCATATCGCCTACTCAGAGGCGATCTCTGCCTAACATACAAAGCTATGTCAAACCCAGAGCTGTTGGACATGCTCCACTTAAAGAAATCCCAGTCCCTCCAAGCTACACATTCTAGGGACCTAAACTTTGTCACCACAATAAACAGAACATGCTGGAGGGATAGATTCCTGTCCCAGAGACTTCTCATACTCTGGAACAAACTACCTATCTATATCAAATGAAGCTCCTCATTAGCACTCTTCAAGAAACATCTTGATGATTGGATGGGAGATAGGAAATTCACCCCGGGGATCACTTCTGTGGCTCTGCTTGACAGGGGCACAGGAAAATAATTTTCTTGGGTGGCAAAAGCCAGGGTACCATTTGACTAGGCTTATATAGGCCCTAGGGCCAATAGCCTAGTACCTACCTATGAACCTATGAACCTATAACAAGATATCTAATTTACTTGTTCAAGCTGTGGACATTATTCTTCCTCTGTTGGGTTGTTCCTTCCTGTTCTTAGATATCAGTTTATTTCTTTTGTTGTATAACCTATTTATAGTTACAGTCCAACAGGGTGGCTTGCTCTTTCGGGAAAACCTGGTTTTGCTCCTGTTAGGTACAGCCAAGGTAATGTATTTATTTAAGTGGCTATATAGGGCATTTGTATCTTCCTCTGCATAGGAGACATTGTTGTCTATGTTGGCAGGGGCTTCAAAACTTTTTATACCATTGCTTAGTAGGCAATAGTTTGCTTTGGCGACATTTTTAATTTTTTTTCTCCTGTGGAGGTGTCAAACTTGATCTTTACTTCAAACAAGACAGATTTATGGTCTGTCCTCACTAGGGAGGGCAACACACAGAGGGTAGTGCAGTGACCCCCCCCCCATGTTGGTGAGCACTAATACAGGATATTTCAGCCCCTTGTGGGGATCTGGACCAACTGTTCCAAGGCATTTGAATTAACAAAGTCCAGAAACTTTGTAGCAATCACGTTTGTGCTTGTGTATGTCTCCCAGTTGAAGGAGGGATAGTTGAATTCTGCCATGACTTGAGTGTTTGGCTGTATGTTGAATTACTCTAGCAAGTCCAGGTGGTCAGTGTGCTTCTCCTGGTTCATGGTGGGGGTCCTGTAGCTAATGTGGAAGGGTGTTTTTCCTTTGGTTAATTGGACCTGGAGTAGCTCAAGAGAGTCATACTGTTTCACCAGTCTTGAGGTGTATTTGGATTTAATGAAGATGGATACACCACCACCTTTGGTTCTTTCACACTCATTTTGGGGTCTGAATGTGTGAAAGGCATTGTAGCCTTGTATGACAGGGGTGCTCTCAGCAGCCTTGAACCAACATCAACATCTTCCAAGGTGAGGAGTGCTTCCAGATAGTGCAGTTTACTGTTTAAGATTCTAGCATTAAGCAGCATAACCTTGAGTTTGTCTTTAGTTGTTTTCTTTATGTCAGAAGTTTTGTTGTTTGGACATTGCCTAAAAAGTCACTGTAGGGAGGGACGTGTGTTTGCCAGTCTTCTAAAGCCTTGAGAAGATGGATGAAGACTATCCTTGAGAAGATGGATGAAGACCTCTGGCAAAGCAGCATGGACTGTCAACCATGTCTTCCCAAGTAGATAGATGCTGGAACTGCCTGAAGTGACACCAGAAGTTAAGCCAGTTACTGAAAGCAATTATTTTTTGTCTGTAATGTGGCATCACCCTCGGTGAAGATAGAATGCTGCTTAGGGCTAGGGACATTCCTGCCTGGGACACTAATCTGAGAGTTCGGTCATGTATCTCTTCATATAGTCCAGGGAGGTGCATCTCAAGTCATTTACACCAATATGTACTATGACAGAGTCATAACGCTAATTGTTGCTGAGCGACTTAATTGCATGAGTGATTTGATAGATGCTAACACCCGACAGGCAGCTTATAGTGACCTTCTCCCTGTTCAACCTTTTCAGGTGTTTTGCCTAAGGGGCTTAATTGTTGAGACACTGATATATGTGTTGTTGTGTTTGGTGGTGGATTCTGTTCTTGTACCAGTATGTGCAAGTTTGAGCTTGGGAGGCTCCTACTAAGTACCTCTGTGTATGTGGGTTTGTGTCGTGACCTTCTATTGTGTGAGAGCGAAGGGTTGTGTGTGCTTCACAGCCTGTTGTACATCTTGTTTGTTGTTATATGAAAGAACTGATTCTAATTTCATAGTATATTTACATCTCTCACATACTGTATTTGCTTTAGGAGCAAGTGGCTGTCAGTGTACATGAGTCAATTGCCAGATTGCCTCAGGATGCCCATGTCAATCAGGTTGGCTGGAGTAATAGTAAGAAACTGTCCATTCATTATGGCAGGTATATATTGTAGTGGGGTCTATATTACAACGTTGAACTCACAAGAGTTCGAACGTTGTAGTATCAAACCATGAAGTTCGAAACCCAATAATTACGAAAACACAGAACAGCGATTTTTTCCCAGGAAAAAATTCACTGTTCCGTTACAAAAAAAAAAAAAAAAAAGAAAACACTTACACTTTAAACTTAAACTAAAGTGCCCCCTACCCCGCACCCCCCTACTTAAATATAGCAACTCCGAGATTGCACCACAGTGGAGGAAATAGCAAAGCCCCGAAAATGGCCCACCGATTTGTTTTCCGTGGGAAAAAATTGGTGTGCCATGGCTTCGCTATTTTCGTATTTTGGACATTTGGGTTTGATATTACAATGTTCAGAGTCCTGTGAGTTCGACGTTGTAATATCGACCCTTGTAGTGACTAGTGGGGGTGGGTAGGATGGACCCAGATTTGCTTGTAAGACCAACAAGGGCAGCTATCTTGCGGCGTCTAAGGGTGAACAACTACATCAATGCCTTAGACAGCGCAGCTTGGTTGCTTGCTAGGTGGCAATGCCCTACTGCATTTCTCATAGAGAGGCAATGGAGCTAAGAAGGGTTCACTACCAGGTATCAAGGGAAACTTTTTGTTTCTAAGCATTTGTGTCTATACTCGGCAGCGCCAAACCCCATTGCATGGTGAGCAGCTACACACAAACTCGGTGCTTAAGTACAGATGAAATTAAACAATTGTAACACTAACTAGCTGATGGGAAAGCTCAAAACTGAGCTTTTTACCAGCAATTCTCCACTCAGATGTGTCCTGGGCTGCGCACTTATGTCACAATGGTGCAGGATGGCCTTCTTAATGTAGGATGGTTGGTTTTAGTGCTCAAGTAATAGCAAACAGCCTAGATTCAGCAGATCTAGCCTATGCTATGAGATGTAGCAGCATTAAAATATCAAAGTGCAGGAAATAATAGTTAAAGCAGCAACAACAGTCAAAAAATGGAACAGCAATAAAGCAGAATACAGTCAAAACTGCAATGCCAGCTTTAAATATACTTATTTTTTGCAGATCACAGTGGATGCCTCTGATTTAGTTTAGATCCACTCCAGGTCTCGGGCTAAGTTGCCAAACTTGTAGCAGCTCCGCCAACATGAACTAGCCTATTTCTGTTAGTACAATGCACAGAATGTAATTTCAAATGGTCTTTAAGCAGTAGGTATGTGTAAAGCAAGGAAAATAAAAAAAAAGTCAGATAATAAAGTTTTTTCCCAGATATTCTTTTTAGTGGGGAGGCAACATAAGGAAGGAAAGTAAAGTGAGAGGGTAGTATCCACTTACTCTAAGGTAAAAGAAAAACGGCTTTAAAGAAAAGTGAGATCTCAAGATGCCTGTGTTAATAGTAGAGAAAGCAAATCAGAAGGTGATTTTTTTAGAACTGCCCTTTGCAGGGAAGGTTATAACAGTAGTTGTGCTACTAGTGTTTCTGTGGGAAGGAGTTACAATGTCTACCTTGAAGCACGTTACTGAAAAAGTAATCTCGAGTTAGTACATTTACAATAAGTTGCACCAACTGTAAAAAGGTACAGTCAGAAGATGATACCTTAAGTATGTCAAGGGAGACCATAACCAAACTTGTAAGGGACAATAGTGAGAGCAATGTTCCCCTTACTTCTTAATCTAGTTTAATTTAAAAAGATAACCTACCATATAGAGAAGAAAGAGACTGCCTAACTGGCCCCAGTTGTGGTAGAAAATGGTGCTTGGGATAGCCTACCAATCCGAAGAACAAAGTAAATGAATGAATAAATAAAGAAAGGGAAGAAATTCTGCATCAGTTACTAGTGCAGCCACTTACAGGACACTAGTAGTGAAACTTGCCTATAGCACAGCTAGCTGGAATTTTGTATATAATCATATGTCGTTGGTGAATATCGAAACGATTTATACAAGATGCTTATGTTACAAATGTATTACAACTGTATGTCATGTGTATATCAAACTGCTTCTATAGAGATGTGTGTTGAAAAGCTATTTGTAGAGTACTGTTTGAAATGTAACCACAGTGTGCCCTACCATTTAAATGTATATGCTTAACAGATGAAACTGGAGGGTTAACCTCAGTCCAGCAAACTTTAGAAAAATATCTGAAATTAAATTGCTTTATAGGCTTTCTCTCAAGTTTTCAATGCAAGTAGAGACATAAAGTCTGTACTAGGAAGCTTTCTGTATTGTCTTTAGGATGAACTAATTATTGGTCTTGAAATGTGGAGAAATGTAATTGTTTCATGACTTCTAGCACCTGCCAAAGATCTGAGCAAAAGCCCTTGGATGAGTATTTTTACAGGTTGGTGCTAATTGCTACCAGCTTCCAGCAATGAGGGGTTTGGCCTGGGAACTAGAAGTCAGATGCCAAGGAGTGATGTCATTCTGCAAGCTATACCAGCAATAATATTTCAGATATTATTTTGAGATGTCTCTTAGTGAGACAGAGCATTCTGCTTTTTGTCTTGGACCCGACAACAGCAACAACAACAAGAAAAGACATTCACCACATCTGCCTTGTTCTAATAAATTAAGTTTCTAGGGAACATAGATACAGTCAGGAATATAACAAAGCTTGGTTTAGATTTTGTTTTTCTTTATTTGTGTGAGCCTGTACTGCAGTGTTATTTTAAATATTTCCTTTGGTTTTGAATGCTGATGGCACTGTGAATATATATCTAGTAAGGTCTTGTTCTTTTATTATTTATTATTAAATATATTTAAACCTTTCATTGTGTCTGATCTCTGTAGAGATATTTAAGTTTTGGGAGTACTCGCATATTTATTTGTGAGCACTGTGTGTGACACGCCTAACAGCCATGCACCTGGTCAAACTACCATTTGTATTAATATTAATATCACTCAGTATATTGGGTACCCTTGGAAGAGTCTTAAGGTAGCTGGCAGGAGTGAATGGTGGGAGGGAAAACTACCCTGTGGTCTGGGCAGAAGGGGGCATAGCTAGTAAACCTGTGCCAGCCCTTCCCAGGGGTGTGTGTGTGTGTGTGTGTGTGTGTGTGTGTGTGTGTGTGTGTGTGTGCGCGCATGTGTAAATCAAACTTTTGAGAGTGTGTGTGCTAGCTACTTGGGCAGGGATTCGAAGCACTGGTTGGACAGAGAGGGTGCTGGAGGTCTTGGCTTGATCACTCAGCTGAGATCTCATCTCTATAGCTGTGTCAGTGGGGAGTCTTGATGGGGATCTGGAGAAAAAATGAAAAACCAGCTCTGGACTGGCTGTGGTCCCTGTGTACTCTTAAGGGAAATTGCACTTGATATGGAGATCTGCATCTGGAAATACTGAGTGTCTACTTGTCATCCTCCCAGTGAATGTCCCCCACTGTTACCACTGGTGAGGAGTGAGGCTCCTTGACTACAGGTCCAGTGGTGGGTCATCACATTTGGTTGGCAGTGGTGGGATCACCACATCATTTACTGGCATTTAGTGGTGTGGATATTGAACACCTGTAGCCTGTAAACAGTGGTCACTAAAGAATGTATTTGTACTCTCAAGCAGCCAAACAGTGAACATTCAGAGTTTCATATCACAATAGTTTTATTTATTTTGTGTTAGGTTAGTCAGGGAGAGCAGGCAAGGATGTCAGTAGAGGATTATGGCAAGCTGACAAGGAACCAGGTGGCTGAGATGTGCCAAGCCAAAGGACTGAGGCATGCCAACCTGACTAAAGGAGAAAATATTTCAGCCTTAACCACAGCTGTATCACAGACCAGCAACCAGGAAAACAACCAGACTGGCCTTGGAGATGTACAATTCTCAGAAAATGGACAATTCAACTTTGTCTCAGAGGACTTAAAAATCCATCTAGAGTTAAAGAGACTTGAACTGGAAGCCAAACTTTTGGAACTAGAATCAGCAGAGAGACTGGTATTTGGAGGCTGAAGAAAAGGAGAAACAGATGGAATTAGAATCAGCAGAGAGACTGAAACATCTGGAAGCCAAAGAAAATGAGATGTAGAAGCAACATGAAAAGGAGATGCTGACTCTTCGCCAGTGTCTTGGAGGTAACGGGGAAGGGAGAAAGGAAATTCACCCCGGGGATCACATCAGTCGCCCTGTAGACAGGGGTCCAGGGAAGTAAATAGTGTGGGAATTGTTATGGCTAGGCTTGTATAGGCCCTAGGGCCGACAGACTAATACCAACCTATGAACCTATGTTAACAAAGGGCTCTGGGTATGGTTCCTGACCTCCTTACTCCATGGTAAAGCTGTAACTACTGTTTCTAATTGTCTAATACTGATTGCTTAAATTATAATACAGTTAAAATTGTTTATTAGAGTGTTTTAAGTTAACCCCTGGAGTTTACAGGAAAATGTTTTGTGAGAATGGGCACAAGGCAGATGAAAGTGTGTGTGATTATGTTGAATTAAGCACTTATTTTCATAGGTGGGTGAGTCAATTTCAGATCACCACTTTTGAAGGGCTGGCAGACTTTTGGTGAGAGGACAAGCCCTTAGCACTTTGCCTGAGGACATGAGAATCTGGTTTGCAGATAGAGAATGCAACACCGCAGATGAGTTGGGGAAAAACGGAGACCTATACCTAGCAAGCAGGGCATCACTGCACAGGAAAGTGATGCCCAGTGCTGCTCATGGGTCTAAGGGAACCCATTGTGGGAAGCCTAAACTGTCCCAACAGAGTCTGCCAGTAACAGGGGAAGCCACTAATTCAGGTACATGACCAGGATCAAGGGGTAAATGTTTTAAATGTAACCAGTGGGGCCATGTAACATATAGTTGTCCATGGAGGCAAGGTGGGGAAGAAAAAGTAAGGGAGCCAGCAAGTGGGAATGACAGAATGCCAGCAGTAAGTTGCCTGGAGATAACAAGGGTACCAAACTACCACAAGATGTTATAGCCTATCTTCTTAGATGGGAAATAGGCCAATGCTAAGAGATACATAGGCCACTGCTAAGAGATACACAGCCTCTAAACTAACCATTGTGAAGCCTGCAGTGGTTAAAGAGGAGCACTACTTGCTTGGGCAGTCTACTCCAGTCAGAGCTTTAGGAGGGACCCCATTCCAAATACCTTTGGCTAGGGTTCACCTTGACTTAGATGGTGGAAAAGGAAACAAGCAAGTAGGTGTGTTTGAGGATATCCCTGCAGATGTCCTGATAGGGAATGATTTTCATAATGCAGTACCATGTGTGCATGCAGTGACACGCAGTCAGGCTTGGAGACAGGCTTGTGGGTCTGGTAGCCTTGGGGGGACCCAGACAGATCGTACACCTGAAGCCAGAACTGGTGATGTGGCTACTTCAGGAAGGGAGCTACCCTGTAGCAGTGAGAGTGAAGGTGAGCCACAGCTGCTGGTGGGTACTGATGTTCCCTTGAACAGAGTGACTACAAGGGCAGCAGTGAGTAGTAGTACCTATGCTGACAGTGAGGCACTTCTGTCAGAGGATACCAGTCTTCCTGTGCAAGGGGAGCTGGGAAGGGTTACCATGAGAGAGTTGAGATAGGCTGAGATCTCAGACCCTACATTACAAGGCCTGAGGGAGGTAGCTAGTGAGTCACCTGATTCTCAAGGGAAGGGGGGATCTGTATAATGGACAAAGGGTTACTGTATAGAGAGTGGATCACTGAGGGAGGGCTAGAGGGTGAGAGAATACATAAGTTGGTAGTTCCCAGACCCTACTGCATGACACTTCCAGCCATAGCCCATGACATTCCCTTTGCAGGCCATATGGACATAAAGCATACCAAGAGACATATTAGACAGAACTTTTATTGGCCTGGGATTTCCAGGGATATAACAGGGTACTGCAGGACCAGTGAGGAGTGCAAAAAGGTAGGCAAGGCAGAAGACAAGGCCAAAGCTCCTTTGGTGCCTTTGGCTGTGATTGAGGAGCCATTTCAGAAGGTCACTATTGATATTGTTGGGCCTCTGAGTACCCCAATTTCCACAGGGATGAAATATATCCTAGTGGTAGTAGATTATGCTGCCAGATACCCTGAGGCCAGGGCTCCATCCTCCATTGAGGCAGAAAAGGTGGCACATGCTTTGATTTTCAGCAGGGTAGGTTTCCCAAAAGAAATACTGACTGACATAGGTGCCAATTTCATGTCAGACCTTCTGGCTTGTCTGTGGGAGCACTGTGGGGTGAAGCACCTAAAGACCACACCTATCACCCCCAGACTAATGGTCTGGTGGAGAGGTTAAACTGTAGACCAAAGACCATGCTACGGGCATTTGTAGACCAGTTTTAGAGGGAGTGGGACAAATATTTGCCCCATCTGTTGTTTGCTTACAGAGAGATTCCACAGAAATCCACAGGTTTTTCACCCTTTGAGTTGCTGTATGGGCGTAGGGTGAGGGGACCTCTAGATTTTATTCATAATGCGTGGGAGGGTGAGTGTGCATCCCTCAAGGAGTCTGTTGTGACATATGTCCTAAACTGAATATAGGCTCAGGGAACTCATAGGCTTGGCCCAGGAGAACCTGGCAGGAGCCCAACAACAGAAAAAGGTCTGGTATGCCAAGAATGCTCAAGCCAGAGAGTATGCTGTAGGACAGCAGGTTATGGTTCTCATTCCTGTCAGACACAATAAGCTGCAGGCAGCTTGGGAGGGACCCTTCAAAGTGGTAAGGAAGGTTAGTGATGTTAACTACATGGTAGAACTGCTAGGCAGGAGGCAGTGGCACAAACTGTACCATGTTAACATGATGAAATCTTACCATGCTAGAGGAGCATAGGGGCAGCCCTGGTGCTAAGTATTTACAGTAGAAGGCAGGAGTCTGAGGAGAATGTATGTCTACAGCAAGCCAGTCAGCAAAATCCCAATTTATTATGGTGGTGCCTAAGGTTGCAAGCATATAATATGACAGTGCAACACTGTAATGGGATCAGCAGTGCAAAGGTAAATGGGATCTCAAGACAGGGGATGGGGTAATGTATTCCCAGATAGGTTCATCTCTCGCAAGCAATGTTTTTCAAGGATCATTTGAAAAACTAGCTTGAGTCTTTGAAGTGGGGAAGAAGTGTGACAAAAGGAGGTGCTGCCAGCCCAGCTAGCTGGAATTTTGTAAATAATTATATGTCATTGGTAAATATTGAAATGATTTATACAAGATGCTTGCATTACAAATGTATTAGAACTATACGTCATGTGTATATCAAACTGCTCTGTACAGATGTGTGTTGAAAAGGTATTTTGTAAAGTGCTTGTGTTTAAAATGTATCCACAGTATGCCCTACTGGAAGGGAACAGAAATGTACATGCACTATTGTAACTGTTTAAATGTATATCCCTAACAGAGGAAACTGGAGGGTTAACCTCAGTCCAGCAAACTTTAGAAAAATATCTGAATTTAAATTACTTTATAGGCTATGCAATAAAGAGGCTATTTCTCAAATTTGTAATGCAGCTAGCGATAACGTCTGTACTATGAAGCGTATTGTCTTTAAGGTGAACTAATTGCTACTCTTGAAATGTGGAGGAATGTAATTGTTTTATGACTTCCAGCATCTGACAAGGATTAGGTTCATAGGTTCATAGGTTATAGGTTCATAGGTTAGTACTAGTATTTTTACAGGTAGGTGCTAAATGCTACCAGCTGCCAGCAGTGGGGGTTTTGGTCTGGGAACTAGAAGTCAAATGACAAGAAGTGATGTCAGTCTGCAAGCTATCCCAGCAGTAATATTTGAGATATTAGACTTTTGAGAAGTCTCTTAGTGAGACAGAGCATTCTGCAGTCTGTCTTGGACCTGACAACAACAACAAGAAAAAACATTCACCACATCTGCCTTTCCTCTAATGAAGTAAGTTTCTAGGAAACAATATAATTCTCTTAGATACAGTCAGAAATATAGTGAAGTTTAGTTTAGATTTTGTTTTTCTTTATTTGTGTGAACCTGTCCTGCAATGTTATTTTAAATATTTCCTGGGGGGTTTGAACTCTGATGTCACTGTGAATATATATCTAGTATTGTCTTGTTCTTTTATTATTTATTATTAAAATATATTTAAACCTTTCATTGTGCCTGATCTGTGTAGAGGTATTTAAGTTTTGAGAGTACTTGCATATTTATTTGGTGACACTATGTACGCAGGCCACTCCTAACAGCCTTGCCCTTGGTCAAACTACCATTTGTATTAATATTAATATCACTAAGTATATTCGGTACCCTTAGGAGAGCCTTAAGGTAGCTGGCAAGAGTGACTGGTGGCAGTGAAAACTATCTTGTGCTCTGGGCAGATGGGGGCAGAGCTAGTAAACCCATGCCAGCCTTTCCCAGGTGTGTGTGCGTGTGTGTGTGTGTGTGTGTGTGTGTGTGTGTGTGTGTGTGTGTGTGTGTGTGTGTGTGTGTGTGTGTGTGTGTGTGTGTGCACGTGTGTGTGTGTGTGTGTGTGTGTGTGTGTGTGTGTGTGTGTGTGTGTGTGTGAGCTACTTGGGCAGGGACACGAAGCACTGGTTGGACACAGTGGGTGCTGGAGGTCTTGGCTTGGTCACTCAGCTGAGATCTTAACTCTATAGCTGTACCAGTGGGGAGTCTTAATGGAGATCTAGAGAAAGAGTAAGAAACCAGCCCCTGACTGACCGTGGTCTCTGTGTGCTCTTAAGGGAAATTGCACTTGATGCGGAGAGCTGCATCTAAAATACTGTGTCTGCTTGTCATCCTCCCAGTGAACATCCCCTACTGTTGCCACTGGTGAGGATTGAGGCTCCTTGATTACTGGCCCAGTGGTGGGTAGTCACAAGGAGTACTGAAAAAAGATAGATATCTTCTGTGTTTCTTGTGCAGAATGCCAGAAAACTGCACCCTATTCTGGAAATAAAAGTTCCTTGATCCCAGTCCCTGTTTTAGACTCACCATTTGAGCATACTGCTATGGACATTGTGGGATCATTGGTAAAATCTTACAGTGATTATTAGTTATCTTAATGGACTATGCTATGAAATGTCCAGAAGCAGTGCCATTATACAAAGCTAATGCTAAATCAGTAGCCATAGAACTGGTACTGTTATTGTCAAGAATGGGCATCCCT
The DNA here is from genome assembly GCF_019279795.1 of Protopterus annectens. Lineage (NCBI taxonomy): Eukaryota > Metazoa > Chordata > Ceratodontiformes > Protopteridae > Protopterus > Protopterus annectens. The sequence goes on along the minus strand of NC_056729.1, from coordinate 1,639,283,077 downwards.
AAGGAGATACTGACCAAGGTACTATCTTTATGTTAAGGGGACTACATCAGTTATGTCAGTGCTTTAAAGTAAATGAGCTGAAGACATCTGCCTTCTATCTATGGACGGATGGGTTTGTAGACAAGTTTAGAAAGCACTGAAACCCATGTTAAAGAACATATTGATGCAGAACGAGAAAACTGAGACCGATTGCTACCCTGCCTATTGTTTGCTTTCAGAGATGCCACATGTTTTACTGCATTTTACCACATTTGATGTTCTGTAGGCAGACATACAGGAGGGATATTTGACATTACTAAGGAAACATAGAGCCCAGAAAATGAAACAACATATTTATAACAAGAATTTCTGACTTACAGAATTTAACCCCAAAAGATCAGGGATTGGTTTTAGCTCCGTCCACAGAAAACATATTCCTGGCCAAATGGCAAGGACAACTTGAGGTGATGTAAAGAATAAATGCTATAAACTATACTGTTAAATACCTAGGAAAGTGAAAGATAGAGCAAATTTGCCACATTAATGTATGGAAACCATGGAAGGAAATAAAGAATTGTTTGTGGAGGTAGACATCTGAAATTTCTACAGCAGAGTCTGTACGGATTCTCTATCTAAAGTGCAGGTAGTAGAGTCCTTGTCAAAAGTTCAAACACAAGAGGTGTGAGAATTTCTTTTAAGAATTAATGCAGTACTTCCAGAAAGTGTGGCTGAACCAAATTAATAGACTATAATGCAGACACAACACCTGGGTTGAAGGTTAGACTAAGACTTTATAGAGGGCACCAGTCACAGAAGTAATCAGTAAAAGAAAGGATTCAAAAAATGCTCGAAAGAATTAAAAAGGCTCTCTTCAAACACTTCTTGAGAGATTTGACAAATACATTGCATCAGTAAAATAAAGAATGATCACAAAGAAGTACTTTGTAAAGAGTATTTATAGAATGATACAGAGAAAACAAACTTACACCACTGTAAACATATACCCCTGAATTTAATAAAGTTCAAACTTACACCACTGTAAACATATACCCCTGGATTTAATAAAGTTCAAATTTACACCACTGTAAACATATACCCCTGGATTTAATAAAGTTCAAACTTACACCACTGTAAACATATACCCCTGGATTTAATAAATTTCAAACTTACACCACTGTAAACATATACCCCTGGATTTAATAAAGTTCAAACTTACACCACTGTAAACATATACCCCTGGATTTAATAAAGTTCAAACTTACACCACTGTAAACATATACCCCTGGATTTAATAAAGTTCAAACTTACACCACTGTAAACATATACCCCTGGATTTAATAAAGTTCAAACTTACACCACTGTAAACATATACCCCTGGATTTAATAAAGTTCAAACTTTCACCACTGTAAACATATACCCCTGGATTTAATAAAGTTCAAACTTACACCACTGTAAACATATACCCCTGGATTTAATAAAGTTCAAACTTTCACCACTGTAAACATATACCCCTGGATTTAATAAAGTTCAAACTTACACCACTGTAAACATATAGCCCTGGATTTAATAAAGTTCAAACTTACACCACTGTAAACATATACCCCTGGATTTAATAAAGTTCAAACTTACACCACTGTAAACATATACCCCTGGATTTAATAAAGTTCAGACTTACACCACTGTAAACATATACCCCTGGATTTAATAAAGTTCAAACTTTCACCACTGTAAACATATACCCCTGGATTTAATAAAGTTCAAACTTACACCACTGTAAACATATACCCCTGGATTTAATAAAGTTCAAACTTACACCACTGTAAACATATACCCCTGGATTTAATAAAGTTCAAACTTTCACCACTGTAAACATATACCCCTGGATTTAATAAAGTTCAAACTTACACCACTGTAAACATATACCCCTGGATTTAATAAAGTTCAAACTTACACCACTGTAAACATATACCCCTGGATTTAATAAAGTTCAAACTTACACCACTGTAAACATATATCCCTGGATTTAATAAAGTTTACATGGAGCGTACGAATAGTGCAGCTGCCCCTGCATAGAATATGGCCACTGAGCAATCCAGTAAACAAGCCTGGGGACATGCATGAGCCTGGCAGCACTGTTCCCACACGGACACCACTAAATAATGCTAATTACCTCATTTTCTGGTGAAAACTATGCAAATAAGGTGAATTAGTGATTCAGTAAGCAGACAGGCATCCCTGTGGGAATAGTGTGAGGTGCAGAAATGTACTCAGCTACTAGCCGAATACATTTCTGCAAAAATCAAAGCTAAGGCATGAGAGCTCAAAGTAAAGCATGTATTATACCTTTTAGGTATGCCAATGGCCAGCTCAAAGTAAACATTAATTATACCCCTTAGGTATGCCAGTGGCCAAATATATGGCCATTGGCATGGAAATGTGTTGCAAAATTATAAAAATCAAAGTTTATTTTTTGGGCCAATCTCAGGTGTTTAAGCATAGGGCAGCAGCATGCAAACAGAATCATGCCGAAAATATAAAAAAAATGTGAAAATGCAATTTTAAGTCAAATCTGCATTTTGCCATTATAGTTTATGGCATGCAGAATCAAAATAATAACTTCATCCTGTTTGCTAAGGGGGAAGGCTGTGGTGTAGTGGTGTAACCAGGGACTAAGGCAGTGGGGTACACAAATAAGCACATTTTACTAAATCACTGAAGGGGAGACCATTCTCTGGATGCACCTAACCATGTAGGAGGCATAAGGCATTTGTGTAAGCAGGAGAAGCAGCTGACATGAAAAGGGGTTGTGTCATGCTTGGTGTAAGCACATTGGAGCTCCACAGCTCACATTTGAGCTTAGCTAATTACAGCTAAGGAAGGTGTGTGTCTGAGGCTGTGTTGACTTATTCCATGAAATGAAGAGCATGTTTGTGTCCAGGGGAGGGTCATTTCTCATTGTTTACCTTAGCTAAATGGGTTTGTGCAGCATGCACCAGGTCTAAAACAAAAACAAAAAAAACAGAAATAGCAGGACTGTTTATATTTGGGCAGCGGGTTTGTGTGGCGCACCTCAGGGCTTAAAAGGGGTGGAAATGGGAAGGAAAAAAAGAAAAAAAAAGGCAAATAGCAGAATAAAAGCAATCAAGTACAAATAAAATAGCAAGCAGGTGGAATGTATCATAGCCAGCCAATCACACAAGCAGCATCTGCACCACAACAGTATAAATTCTGCAAACACTTTTCAGTCTGGTTTTCCCATAAACCTTCCACCATTGATGTACACATGCAGGGGGAATTATAACCCCAAAAATGTTAGGGGCTGCTGTTGCTTTGACCTATCAGTATGTGCTAGAGGCTAAGGGTGGTGAGGAGGATAATGCTGACCACCTCCCCAGACTGAGGATGAGAAGAAGAGTGTTCAGACCCAGGGTAACCTACCAGGGGCTACATGATCTGGAGATAGTAGAGCACTACAGGGTGGACAGAAACATACATCAGCAAATCATCGAGTTGTGGTGGCCTCAACTCAGACCCAGAGCCAACAAAGGGGAACCCATCTCAGTGGATACCAAGGTATGTATAGCCTTAAGAATAGCAGCTATAGGTACTTTCCAAAGACCTACTGGGGACATGATGGGGATCTCACAGGCATCTGCATCTAGGGTACTCCACTAGTTCCTGGATGCCATGCTACCACATGCTGGTGAGCACATTTACTTCCCCAACACCTGTGAGGAGAGGACCATCAATATCCGTCTCTTCCACCGTCTAGCAGAGTACCTGGAGATACTGAGTGTGATAGACTGCACACACATCCACATCAAAGCACTACCCAGTGAACAGGGTAGGGTCTACATAAACCGCAAGGGCTTCCCCTCCATAAACTGCCAGGTCATGTGCAATGCCCAGAGCATTATCATGAATGTGTGTGCTGGCAGCCCTGGAAGCTATCATGACTCCCACATCTGGCATTTGTCACAGCTGTACCAGGCATTTGCCAGTGGGGACATCCCATATGGCCATCTAGTGGGGGATGCTGGCTATGCACTGGAGCCATGGATGATACAACCCATGAGAAATGCAAACACACCCAATCAAGAATGCCATAATAAGGCACATGCATAAACCAGGATCATTACAGAGCATGTGTTTGGGATGCTCAAGTCACGGTTCCACTGCCTTGACATATCTGGTGGAGCCTTGCAGTACTCTCCAGCTACATGAACACACATGTTCATAGTATGCACCATGCTACACAATATGATCTTGCAGAAACAGCTGTAGCAGGAACAGCACAGGGAAGGGCCAGACAGCCCCCCACTATTGCCAAGGTCCCCACAGACACAGAGGGACTCAGAGGAGGAAGCCCCTGAGCCTGCTCCTGTAAGCAGATGGAGGTGTGCCCAGTATGCCCAGGCCTTGGCAAAGAGGCAACGCATAGCACACACACTGACACTGTAGATACCCAGGGAGTCATACCTCTCTCTCTGACTTGCACACACAATAAAATGGATGTCACACACATCACACTACCTGTAGCTTACCCTGTATAGACAGTGTACTACATGCATCTGACAGAGTCAGCCCTCACCCACCATCCCCACAATTGCCACAGGCACAAGTTAAGTCAGTCTTCTAAACAATAAATGAATGGAGTAGTATATTCTGGTAGCATATCTATGGTATTTCTGCATGCATGCAAGGAAATGGGGTGGCCTACTGGGGTAGCAGCAGGCAACTGACAGCTATGTGGGACAACAGGAAATGTCTGTCCAATACTGTCTTCCCCACACAATGCAGTATTATCCAATGTGACAAATCCCACTGCGAGGGGTCAAATAAGGGGGGGGGTCAAAAGTCACATGCATGGATGTCAATGTGGGGATCCCATACTCACCCCTCAGACTCACCCAGCAAGTCAGCCATAGAAAACCATAAAGGAATAGGTTCATAGGTCCATAGGTGTGTACTAGACTAATGGCCCTGAAGCTTGTATAAGCCTAGCCCAAGAAGATTCCCTGGCATCATGCCACTCAAAGTTAGTTCCCAGTGCCCCTGTCAAGCAAGGCCACTGAAGTGATCCCTGGGGTGAACTTCCTATTTCCCACCCAATCGTCAAGATTTCTCTTAAACAGAGCCAGAGAAGTGCTCTGCTTGATGTGAATAGGAAGTTTGTTCCAGATTATGGGAAGTCTCTGGGTTAGAAACCTGTCCCTCCAGCATGTTCTTTTTATTGTGGTAGTGAGGTTAAGGTCTCTGGAGCATGTGGCATGGAAGGATTGGGATTTTTTTAGGTGTAGCATATCTAGCAGATCTGGGTCAGACATGGCTTTGTAGGTCAAGCAGAGATCGCCTCTAAGTAGGCGATAAGAGACAAAGTATAGCTGGAGTTTTTTGAGTCTGTCCATATAGGGCATGTGTCTAAGGCCTAAGATCCTCTTAGTGAGGTATTTTTGTGGCCTTTCCAGTTGCTGTAGGTGTCTAGTAATGTACATACCAAATGGAGCGTTGCATTTTAAAATAGGTCTAATAAGGGACGAGTAGAGAGGAATTATGAACTCTTTCTTCCTGGATGGGAAACCTTTTGTAATGAGATGTGCCACATAGAAGGACTTTCTGACTACAGTGGCAATGTAGTTATCAAAGGAGAGATTGCTGTCAACTTGTGTCCCCGTTATCTTATCACACCTTCAGTGTTTAGTGGACTACCACCTATGTGGTAGTTCATGGGCACTGAATTTTTCCCAAAGGGAATGACAATGCACTTTTTGGCATTGAGCTTAAGGCCATGGTTCTGGCACCAGTCACTGGTGTCAGTGAGGCCTTTTTGTAGAATGTCTACATCAGTTGGAGAATCAATAATGGCTCCCAGTTTGCAATCATCTGCAAACTTGGTCAGCCAGAGTCCCTTTGTGTTGGCTTGAACTTCAGAGAAGTAGATGCCAAACAGGAGAGGACCTAGGACTGATCTCTGTGGGTCACCACTTGTAACTGGTCGGTAGTCAGATTTCGAGTCCGCTACTTTCACAATATGGGTTTTATCAGTGAGCCAGTTGGCAATCCATCTTATTACACGGGGGGTTATGCCTAGTTTAGTGAGCCTATCTATGATTCCTGAGTGAGGGATGGTGTCAAAGGCCTTGGCAAGATCTAGGTAGGCTGTGTGAACTACCTTGTCCTCATCCACAGCTCTGGCGACAGACTTGAAAAAGTCTATCAGGTTGAGCAGGCATGATCTACCTTTCATAAACCCATACTGTGTGGGGTCCAGAGTTTGGTGATTCCCTATATCCTTATTTATAAGGTCCATGATGATGTGCTCCATAGCCTTACATATCAGACTCATCAGGCTAATGGGGCGGTAGTTCCCAGGGTCTGTAGTTGCTCCCCCTTTGTGGAGTGGGATGACCATAGCAATGTGCCATTCGGTAGGAACAAAGCCTGAAATGAGGCTGTAATTGAACAGGGTACTCCATTAACTGGGAAAATTACTCATGTACCAAAACACTTGCTCAATGTTTTCTGAAATTCGTTAATTCCAATGCCTTGGACCAACTCATTCTTACCCCCCCAGGGGTAGAAACATCCTTGACCTGGTCATTACTACATGTCAAGCAGAGAGCCTCCTTGGCCCTCTTCAAAAGGAACTTTGACGATTGGATGGGAGATAGGAAATTCACCCCTGGGATCACATCAGTTGCCCTGCTAGACAGGGGTCCAGGGAAGTAAATATTGTGAGAAGAAATATCCAGGGAATTGTTATGGCTAGACTTGTATAGGCCCTAGGGCTGATAGCCTAGTACCAACCTATGAACCTATGAACCTATGAATATGGGTGACCATTGCTCTACACCAGTAATCAACTCCTCCCTGGTCAGATCTGACCTTAAGCTAATCACCATGGATATCCACAATCCACCCTCACCACCTCCCAAAGGAAACCACCATAAAAAATTTCTCCAAAGCAAATTGTGGGCTTCTAAAAACAGAGGTGCCTAACTTCACGACACCGATGCAAATGGAAAACAGGTGCACGACTGCTGAATCATACACCAATGCACTGCATGAGCACATACACAAGTGCATGGAACGGGCCATACTAAACAGAACCAAGATACTCTCCTCCAAAAAAGGAAGCCAATCTGGTGGTCCCCCACCATAAACAAACAGTACAACAGTAGGAAAAAACTGTTGCAGAAAAGGGTGAAGTCCCAAGACTGGAAAAACTCCTTTGTTAGCCTCAGCAAAAAACTGAGATCCATCATCAAATCGTCTAAAGCTAGCTATGAAAACAAAATTGCTGCAGATTCTAAAGACAACCACAAGACATTCTATAGTAATGTCAAAAATCTACATGGCAATACTCAGATTTACTCTGAGTTACAGCACAATGGCATAAATATACAGAAAGAGAAACCAGGAGCTTAAGGCAAACAAAGACTTCCAGGACACCACAAATTGAAGAACAAATTGTACCAAACTAAAGTGGTGGAGATTTTGGTAAAGATTTTGGCTTTCAAAAACCAGTAATCCCAAAAAATAGAAAGTGGAATCCACCAACGTCGTTGTATGCGAAAATCTTCTTTAATACAGAACCAACAGAATACAGTATAGTTTGTATTCTGTTGGTTCTGTATTAAAGAAGATTTTCGCATACAACGACGTTGGTGGATTCCACTTTCTATTTTTTGGGATTACTGGTTTTTGAAAGCCAAAATCTTTACCAAAATCTCCACCACTTTAGTTTGGTACAATTTGTTCTTCAATTTGTGGTGTCCTGGAAGTCTTTGTTTGCCTTAAGCTCCTGGTTTCTCTTTCTTGGTTTTTGTCGGAGTTCTTTATTATACATATACAGAACCAACTGATATTGCCAACATATTGGCTAACAGGTTCAGTGCGAACTTTACCCCCCTTTTCACCCTTTTCACCCCCTAAAGGGCCTATCACAATACCTGAGGAATACCAAGTCCCTATTATCATGGCTACACAGGTAAAAACCACACTGTCCAAAGCCAAGAATACAGCTTCCATGGGACCTGATAATATCCCTGGCTGTGTTCTACATGAATTACAAAGTGAACTGGCAAAGGCCCACAAATGGCGTCAATGATGGAATACCCCCTACAGACTTACACAGTGATATCACAGCATGCCTTGCAGTTGTAGTAAGGCTCTGAAGGGTAAGAAGTCTGAAACTCAATTGTATGCCATTACAGTCTAACCTGTGGTCTCTACTGATATGCCTCTATTCCACAAGACAGGGCACAATACTGTGCTAAATTGAACCAAAACGTAAAGCCAATATCAGCACAGTATATGCAAATGTGTGCCGTTGACAGGTGTTCCCCTCCCCACATATTCCCATAGAAATGCAGTAACATGTAAGTTTGTAGAGTAATGGCAGCAGAGTACACATTGACAGGGCTGACCCAATCAACAAGATAACTTGTTGCATGCCCGCAATATGCAGGGGCCAATGATCTATGTATATGCGTTGGAAATACTGTCAGGATGTGGCCATCACTTACTCCCAGGTGCTGTGTCTTAGTGGCCTACGTACAGTACTGTGGTAGATAAGGCCATGTTCCAAGAATCACAGTGTCAACTATTTTGCATGTCAGCTACACCTATGGTGGGAGTTGTACACACTGTCCAGATGTCAATATCCATTACTACTGGTAAGCTGGACTGGTCATGGACAGGGGGCCACACATATGAACAGTACACAGGTCGGATAACCTACACAGTGCCTTCCATACCTCCCAACTGTACAGACCTTTCGCAGAATGTACAGAGGTATGCATCATATTTGTGGTGTCTTTTTCATGAAATAGTGATTGTGTGGCAAATCATTGGCAAACCACGAAAGTCTAAAGTCAGAAAATAATGATGGATTGTAGTGTCTCAGCCTTCATGCCCTATAGAAAATGCATGCTAATGCAAAATCTGTTATTGTATCACCCTTCTAGGTTTGTAAGGCCAATAGTTAAATGGTCCCTATATTTAGGCCTTTGTCACCTAATTACTTATGGCTTTGTCCGGATGTCAGGCTCTCATACGTAGACAGGTATGGTGCCTAGTAGCACAGCAGATACCTGAAGGTCAGTGTACTGGCAGGTCATAAAAGGCTGCCACCTATCTGTGTCAGCACTGACAACATGTCACTGACCAAGAAGGATACGAAACCAAACGTAAAAAACAAAAACAAGCCGTGAACGACTCAAAGCAGTCATAAGAGAAAATTTATTTAAGCACTTTTCGTCAGCACAATGAGCTGACTTCTTCAGAAACAAAAACCACTGGCAGCATAACCATTATAAAGGCTAACATCCATTTACATCATAACCAATAATTCAATTAGTACAATTTAAAGTAATGTGGGTTTTAAAAAAACTATTTAAAGGCGCAATGACCGTTAGTGGTAGCAAACATCACATCCCTATGAACATGTAAACAGCACAAATCCACAAGTCAAGTCAACTTATTAATATACAAATATAGTGTATTAATATTGCAACAATTAAATAAAAAGATAAGCATACAATACTGTTAAAATTTCAACAATTTGTAACTCTAGTTGTATTATACTGTTAGTTCATGGTTTGAAGCTTACATAAGTCATTGTGTATAAGGTTAAAACATCAAAGACCCTAAAATTGATCTAAATTACATAAAACATGTTCATAATTAAACACAGTTTATGAAAAGTAGTTAAGAAAAAATAATGTATGTGGATGTTTATGTTTAATATCTTTTTATAATTATATAACAGTAAATAGATGTAATAGTGCATATAGTAGTAATACTATATTAAAAAAGAAAACTAGTGTTTTCACAACAAATTTCCTTAGGGACATAAAATAATTGTATGTATGGTGTTACCATAATATAAAATACTTAAAAAGTATATGTAGTTTCCCAAATAACACATATACTTAATAAAATTTTTAGTAGTTTGAGTTGTTTATAATGAGTTAGACATACCTAGTGTCATAGATGTCACAATTAATAGTTTTATGAGTTTGTAATCACATTAGTTATAACTAACTAATGTCACAAAGTTATACACAAAAACAAGTACCATAAAAAATAAGTACCGTAAAAAATGTATCAAATAACAAGACCTTCATCTCTTCAAGCTATTCAATTTTAATAGACTTCCTATTGAACAAGACTCATTTAGTCCTGGGAAGCTATATGCGTCCAGTTTCACCTGCCATTTCAGTTCCAATTCCTCCTGTTTCAAATTTCTAGGACCCCCTCTCAGGTCAATTTTTACATGGTCAATTACCATAAATCTAAAACTATGGTCTGGGTAAGCCGCCATGTGTTTAGCAAGTGCGTTCTCTAGTTTCCCCTTTCTAATGGCATACAGGTGTTCGTACATCCTTTCACGTAGTCTTCTTTTGGTTTTACCGATGTAAAATGCTAAACAGGATGTACACCTGGATAAGTAAGTAATGTGGTTAGTGTTACAGTCAAATTTGTTCCTTAACCTAAATTTTTGTCCATTCAGGCTCTCATACGTAGACAGGTATGGTGCCTAGTAGCACAGCAGATACCTGAAGGTCAGTGTACTGGCAGGTCATAAAAGGCTGCCACCTTACTGTGTCAGCACTGACAACATGTCACTGGCCAACAGCCATACCAGGTTGTCACAGAAGGAGCACAAGTATACCTTGTATATCTGTTCTGCTTGTCCTAACATTGCATTCACCTGCAAAGTGTTTGCAAAACAAGAAAAGGTCATGTCAAAACATCAGTGGCAGACAGTGGAAAAGCAGATGTCACACCCATAACAGAAATCAAGCAAGTAACAAACTTGTCCCCCAACTGTCTATGTATGGCAGAACAGCATCAATACCCTGTCCCCATATGTGGGTCTTCGTCTGACTGTCATATGTGGGCCTGTCCAGATGTCAGAGTCAATGACAGTTTGACAGCTAGGCCAACATATAGCCACATAATAGCATAGTAACACAAACTGTCTGAGGATACCAACAGATGCATTGGTGCAGCAATGGACACCCTGCCAAATAGGTATGCTCAGAGGTGTGTAGTCCACAATTGTGTGATGTTACGGCATCTACCATGCTCACACCAGAATTACAAATACATAACACCATCCACTGTGGGCAAAGCCTGTGATGGGACTACAGAAGGGTAAAGAGACACACAGAATGGGGAGGGGAACCACTGGCCAGACAAATGGAGAATGTGCACACCACAGCCCATTTTGCAGTAACATAGGTGCCCTGCAGTGTATGAAGTCAGTAAGCATCACCTGCAAATACAGAACACACACGCACATAAGTGGAGGTCCACAACAAATCAAACATCAAGTAAAGGACACCTCAGAGGCAAAAACACATGAGTACCCTACAAACCCACACAATACAGACCACGCATAGTCCACACACCAGGGTCCTGCAAACACTAAGGCCTTACCATACGCACACCATATTACTCATAGAAGACTCCACTGAGAGACACACAGATGTGCCACACACCATGCAGGATAAGAAGAAAGACATGATTACTTGTTTGGCAGGTGCCATAATCTACCATATCACACATGCACTCAAGTCACCCCACAACAGGTACAGGTATCACACTAGCCTGGTCCATGGCAGTGGCAGTGTGAATGATGTCAGAATTACCTCACCGACTATAGAAAGACAGACATGTTGCAGCATGCTGAATATGTGTCCCATGCAGGTATGTCCCTAGGCATAAGCAGCATCCTGCTGTCACCCAGAGTGATGGATCAATATTAACAGAAAGTGATTGTCAGTAACACCTGATTCACTTACCATTGTCACCCCTGGGGGGATCCACTGCCTATTAGCCTGGGAACATATGAGTGACAGAATGCAATGCCTTGCTACAGATGGCCTGCAGCAGTCTCACATGGCCTACAGGCCTTTGGCAAAGGCCCATGCCTCACCCATTGTGCCATTGTAGGGGAATGTCATGGTGTCCATACTACCAACATAACACAGTCAACAAAATGCAAATGAAAGGCCATGCCACTAAATGCTAGTAGCATACCTCTCAACCTCGTAGAGCAAGTAATCTGGACAAACCCATAGATAATGGTAGTATCAAGGCCCACCTATAGGGACACTTTTGAAATAATGCTCTCATAATGTTAGAAAGGTGATAGAATAACAGAGGGGGGTGTAGTAGCATGGATGTCATGAAGGGTGTGATGTCTGAAACTCTAATGTTCGGTCATTATTCCCTGACTGCAACCCTGAGTGATTTGCAACAAAATTGCTAGAAAACCACAATGTGAAGGGAAACTGACCAGATATGTAAGGCATGAATCTGGATAATCTGTGAGAATCTGTACATTTGAGAGGTATGGCCACACCAGGATATGACCTTTCAGGTAAGAAGAATACCACATGACCAGGAGATCCCCAGGCAGTATATCATCAAGGTGCTGGACCTCTTACACAGCTTCATTAGTCAATCGGCTGTAGCCACACCTCTCAACTGTCCGGATTGTGCAAGAAGTTCTAGCCTTTGCTTCATAATATTGGTCTGTGCATCATCCATCTTGTATTTCTCTGGCAAATAACTGTAATGATTTGATGATATCTGTCAGCAGGTAATGACCCAATACATTACAATGTCAAACATTACATAGGTTCATAGGTTCATAGGTAGGCACTAGGCTATCAGCCCAAGGGCCTAAGTAAGTCTAGCCAACAAGGTTCCCTGGCTTACGCTACCCAAGAAAGTTATTTTCCTGTGCCCCTGTCAAGCAGAGCCACAGAAGTGATCCCTGGGGTGTATTTCCTATTTCCCATCCACTCATCAAAATTTGTCTTGAAGAGTGCTAATGAGGAACTTTGTTTGACATAGATGGGTAGCTATGGGAATTCTCTGTGACAGGAATCTATTCCTCCAGCATGTCCTGTTTATTGTAGTGACAAGGTTTAGGTCCCTAGAGCATGCAGCTTGGAGGGATTGGGATTTCTTTATGTGTAGCATGTCCGTTTGAAGATGACTGCAATCGGAAACAGAAGAAAGTCACACCAGGATATATCCAGAAGCCGAGGCCTGAAAGTTCGCCAAAAAAATGTGTAGTCATACCCAAATAAACGCAAAAATGTATAGTCATACCCCTCGAAAATACAAACTAACTACAATCAGAATATATATCAGGGACCACAGAACAGAAGAGGTTATCCTGGCCTTTCTTTTGGTTGACAGTGGTCTTTGAAGTGGTTAGAAAGACCTTCTACAGACAGAAAGGATTTCACATCCACCACTCCCAGATTCATGTTTCCCATTGTTCTTACCTTATCAGACCAATGATCGGATGCAATAATGCCCCATTAGGGATGTATCTCAATCTCCCCATCCTGCAGTAATCCACCCACCCAAAGGTTCCAAAAGGAGAAACCAAAAAGGAAATCAAAAATCTGTATGCTGCCTCCAAATGTCATATGCTGTCAGCCAGAAGTGTCGACCCTCGCCTCTCAGGCAAGGTACATGTGACATACAAGGCCACAAGTGCCGAACATACACACATGCCACACCAAAAAAAAAAAATGCCACCTCCACAAAAAAAAATCCAAACCACTTGAACCTTAACTTAGATATTAGGAACTCAGCACGGATATAGATTTATCACTCTAGAGGAGAGATGTAATGGAATAAAATCCCGGGATCGGTGAGGCAGAGCACTTTCAGCTGACTCCGCTGAAAATCCTAATCTGTCTGATAGAGATGTGAGTTAGGGATACCCGGAATCGGAGAATCTGCTGGAATCATCTCTGTCACAACAAACTAACACATTAAGTATTATTTTCATCATATTAGGTGGGGCGTAAGCAATAATAATGGGCTAGGCTTATAAAATGCTTAGGGCAGATAGCCTAGTATAAACCTATGAACCTATGAACCTATGAACCTATGAACAGCTCTGGGTTTGACATAGCTTTATATGTTAGGCAGAGATCACCACGGAGTAGGCGATATGCTATGGAGTAAAGCTGGAGTTTTTTGAGATGGTCAGTGTAGGGCATCTGTTTGAGGCCAGTAATCCTCTTTGTGAGGTACTTCTGTGGCCTTTCTAGCTGCTGCAGATGTCTTGTGAGGTACATTCCAAAAGGGGCATTGTACTCTATAATGGGTCTAATGGGTGTTGAGTAGAGGGGAACAACAACCTCTTTTTTCCCTGGATGAGAACCCTTTTGTGAGGAGGTGTGCCACATAGAAGGATTTCCTGACTACTGTGGTGATGTGATTATCAAAGGAGAGACTACTGTCCACCTAGGTCCCAAGGTCTCTTATCACACACTTAGCATTAAGTAGACTGCCACATATGTGGTAGTTTATGGGTACAGAGGTTTTACCAAAGGGGATGACAATGCACTTTTTGGCATTGAGCTTGAGGCCATGGCTCTGACACCAGGTATCTGTCTCATTGAGGCCCCTCTGTAGGATGTCCACATAATTTGGGGACTAAACTATGGCTCCTAGTATGCAGTCATTTACAAACAGGCCTTCTGCATTAGCTTGTACTTCAGTGAAGTGGATATCAAACAGGAGAGGTCCCAGGACTGAACCCTGTGGTACTCCACTTGTCACTGGTTTGAAGTCTGATTTGGAATTTGCAACCTTTATAGTGTGGGTTCTGTCAGTGAGCCAGTTGGCAACCTCTCTTTGATGTAAGGATTTATGACTAGTTTAGTGAGTTTAGCTATAATTCCAGAATAGGGGAGGGTGTTGAAATCCTTGGCGAGGTCAAGATAGGCTGTGTGAACCACCTTACCCTCATCTATGGCTTTGGTGACTGCCTCAAAGCAATCATTAAGGTTCAGGAGGCATGATCTGCCTTTCACAAACCCGAAATGGGTGGGATCCAAAGTTTGGAGGTTAGCAATGTCTTTGTTTATGAGTTCCATGATGATGTTCCATGGCCTTACAGACCAGGCTCGTCAGGCTAATAGGGTGAAAGTTCCCGGAATCAGTGGTGGCTCCCTATTCGGGGAGTGGGATAACTGTTGCTGTGTGCCATTCAGTGGGCACAAAGCCTGATGTGAGGCTATGATTGAACATGGTGCTTAGGTGGGTAGCCAGTTCATTCTGAAGTTCATGTAAAATGCAGCCTGGGATGTTGTCTGGTCCCATGGATGCTGTGTTTTTGGCTTTAGAAAGTGAAGCTTTTATCTGCATAGTTGTGATTACAGGGACTCTGCATTCTTCCTGTATAGATATGGGCCCTTTAGGGGGTGAGAGGGGGGGGTAAAGTTAGCACTGAACCTATCTGCCAAGATGTTGACAATATCAGTTGGTTCTGTAATGTTCGTGCCGTTGTGCTGTAACTCAGAGCAGATCTGGGTGTTGCCATTGAGATTCTTGAAATAACTATAGAATGCTTTGTGGTTGTCCCTAGAATCAGTGGCAATTTTGTTTTCGTAGCTAGCTTTGGAGGATCTTATAAGTGATCTCAGCTTTTTACTGAGGCTAACCAGGGAGCTCCTTCACTCATGGGATTTTACTCTCTTTTGCAACAGTTTCTTCCTTCTGTTTTAGAGTTTGTTTAGGGCAGGGGACCACTAGATTGGCTTCCTTTTTTTGGAGGATAGCGTCTGTTTGGGATAGCACAATCCATGCACTCATGTAAGTGCTAATAGAGTGCATTTTTGTAGGATTCAGCAGTCGTCACTGTATTGTCCATCAGCATGGGTGTCATGAAGTTCACCACTTCTATCTTAAGAAGCATGAAGTTGGCTTTGAAGAATTTTTTTTACCCTGGTTTCCTTAATGAGGGGTGGGGGTGGGATGTGGATAAATGGGGTGATTAGTTTATGGTCAGATCTGACCAACAAGGAGTTGACTTCAGGTGTGGAACACCGGTCACTCATGTTGGTAATGACTAGGTCTAGGATATTGTTGCCCCTGGTGGGGGTGTGGATAAGTTGATCCAGGGCATTGGAATTTATGAATTCCAGAAAGCATTGAGCAAAGGAGTTGGTACATGAGTAGGTTTCCCAGTTAATGGTAGGATAGCTGAAATTGCCCATTATTAGGGTGTTTGGTTGAACCCTAATATTTTCCAGTATATCAAGAAAAGTGAAGTGGGAATCCTGGGGCATGGTGGGGGATCTATAGCAAGCTACAATTTGGGTTGCAGTTTTGCCCAGAGTTAGTTGCACTTAGATAGCCTCGGATGCATTATGCCGAGCAACTAGCCTGGAGGTGTGGATATCCTTAATGAATATAGACACACCTCCGCCTTTCAGGTTAGATGGCCGAAAGGTGTGGTATGAGTTATAGCCTGGTAATGCAGGGGTGCTCTCTGGATCCCTGAAACAGGTCTCAGTCACTGCACAGATATCCCAATGTTCACAATTTTAAGGAGTGCCACGAGGGAGTGCATTTTGAGGTTAAGACTTCTAGCATTAAGTAGCATTACCCTCAGATTTTGCTTGCTTGTACCTGTTACGATGGTGAATTTGTCATTTGAACCTTGCCTAAAAAAGGCACTATAGGGGTGGCAAGAGCCTTAGCCAGTATCCAGAATCACAAGGGAGACAGGTGCAGGCCATCTCTGGCAAAGCATCGTGGTTTATAGATCATGTCATCCCAGGCAGACAGATACTGGATCCCCTTAGAATGACACCAGAAAATTAGCCAATTGTTGAAGTCAATCATTTTGTTGTTGTACTGTGGTGTCATTCTGGGAAATGGCAGGATGCTACTCAGGGCTAGGATCATACCTGCCTGGGCTACAAGATCAGAGAGCTCTTCCATGTCTCTTTTCATGTAGTCCATAAGTCAGAAAATGTCTGATAAAACAAACCCTGTAACTCAAGCAACTCATACATTAATAAGAGGTATAGTTACAGTATCCCCCTATGTTTGGGTCATTGTTTCCCTATACTGGCAGCCTATCTCCAGATATCTTGCACAAACAGGTTGCAATGTATGTAGCACAAAGCACCCTGGACCAGAGTTACAACTATTCCTTGAATGGATTCCCACACTTACTATAGAAGGTCATACTGGGCATGCTCCTACACTTAGAGAAATAAAGCCCATATCTGAAACCACAATGGACTATATATGTCTGTATTGTGCAGATGTCTTTGCATACAGACTGCTATGTACACATAACTGTCTGAACACATACCCGTCAGACAGGATTACCCACAGCCAGCTGTAGGTGGCCCATATGTGGTATAGCTGCATCTTCTGCATGTGATGCACACACATATGTATGGGCAACATATTATAATATGTCAAGCATACACACACATAGACATGGGAAAGAGAGAGAGACAGACAGTGATAGAGTGAGACACACAGGAAGACACACACACAGAGGGAGTCATACACAGGGATACCCTGAATGGCAGAGAGTGACGTCCTGCTGCAGACAGTTGCATACCAGTTGTAACCACTGGCACGTGCCAGCATGAAGATGAGAATCATTGTCTGATGGTACTGAGTTGGGGGTTATAATATCACATTACTTACCTTTTTGTGTGTGTGTGTGTGTGTGTGTGTGTGTGTGTGTGTGTGTGTGTGTGTGTGTGTGTGTGTAGGTCTAAGTATTATGATGCCTATCCCATCCAGTACATTTCCCATTGCCCTACTTTACAAGATCTGATTATGTCATTCACCTTAGAAGTACCTCTGGACTGGCTTCAGTCCTGTAAGCTCTATAGTGTGTGTGATAATTGTGTAACACTATAATGCAAATAACTGGATAGGTAAGGGTTCTAATCACAGTCCCAGCATATGTCAGTGTAGTTGTGTGTGGGGTGTGTGTGTATAGGAATAAGTGTTTTAGTCTTTTCCCACCCAGTGCACTTCTCATTGTCCTACTTTAGCAGTCCTGCTGATGTCAGTCACCTTAGAAGTACCTTTGGGCAACCCTCAGCCCTGTAAGCTCTGCGGCATGTGCAATAACTGCGTAACACTATAGTACAAATAACTAGTTAGGTAGCGATTCTAATATCAGTCCTGGCAAATGTAAAAGTGCTTGTGTTTGTGTGTGTGTGTGTGTGTGTGTGTGTGTGTGTGTGTGTGTGTGTGTGTGTGTGTGTGTGTAGGTTAAAGATTTTGAGCACATTCACACCCAGTATACTTCCCATTACCCTACTTTAGCAGTCCTGCTGATGTCAGTCACCTTAGAAGTACCTTTGAGCAGCCCTCAGCCCTGTCAGCTCTGCAGCATGTGCGATAACTGCGTAACACTATAGTACAAATAACTAGTTAGGTAGCGATTCTATCCGTCCTGGCAAATTTAAAAGTGCTTGTGTGTGTGTGTGTGTGTGTGTGTGTGTGTGTGTGTGTGTGTGTGTGTGTGCAAGTGTGTGTATGTGTGTGTGTGTGTGTGTGTGTGTGTGTGTGTGTGTGTGTGTGTGTGTGTGTGTGTAGGTTAAAGATTTTGAGCCCATTCACAGCCAGTACACTTCCCATTGCCCTACTTTAGCAGTCCTGCTGATGTCAGTCACCTTAGAAGTACCTTTGGGCAGCCCTCAGCCTTATAAGTTCTGTGGCTCATGTGATAACTATGTAACACTATAGTACAAATAACTAGTTAGGTAGGGATTCTAATCTCAGTCCTGGCAAATATGTGTGTGAGTGTATTTGTGTTTGTGTGTATATCTGTCAAAGTATTTTGTGGCCTTTCTCACCAGGTATATCTCCCATTGCAATACTTTACAAGGGCTGGTGAGGTTCCTCACCTTAGAAGTTCCTTGGGACACCCTTCACCCTATAAGTTCTGTGACACGTGATAAATGTGTAACACTATAGTAGCAGTAACTAGATAAGTAGGGGTTCAAATCTCAATAATGGCAAATGTGTGAGTGTGCAAGAACAGTATTGTGTGTGTGTGTGTGTGTTTGGTTGGGAACCATATCCATTGGGGGTGGGTTTTGCAATTTTCTGTTGTGGTCCACCCAGTACACATTCCAATGTCTACTTTACAAGGCCCCCTGTTGTCATCCACTGTAGAGGGATCTGTAGCCACTCTGCAGCCTTATAAGCCCTGTTCCATGTGAAATAACTATGTAACAGTATGGAATAAATAATAAGATAGGTGAGGCTTCTAAGCCTTTGATACCATTCCCCACTCAGGAGTCATAGACAAACACACTCAGCTAGGCATCGACCCCTATAACACTAGGTGGGTTGCAAACAGGCTCACAGATAGAAACCACAGTGTGAAAGCAGCAAACTCCATGTCAGACTGCTGATCAATCATTAGTGGAGTACCACGGGTCTGGTCCTGGTCCCCTCGTGTTTGGCATCTACGCATCTGAAGTCCAGCCCAACATGAAGGGACTCTGGCTGACAATGCTTGCAGACAACTACAAGGTGGGTGCTATTATTACCTCTCCAAGTGATGTTGACATCCTGCAGAAAGGCCTCACTGAGATGTACGACTGCTGTCAAAATGCTGGACTTAAGCTCAATGCCAGAGAATGTGTCACCATCACCTTTGGGAACAACTTGATTTCCACGAATCCCCACATCGATGGTAGTCCACTGAACACAGACTCCAAAGAAATGCTGGCTCCAAATCACCAAAAAACACAAAATTGTCACACAGCACTCCAATAAAGGCTGTCCCTCCTCAGCAAGTAACTGCACGATGGTATTGGCAAAAAGTCCCAATTTACATAAGATAAAAATTGAAGTTTAATTCCTCCAGCATGTAGACACCAAAATGAGGCAAACAATTAAAACTTAAGAACAGTTCTGATAATACAACAGATTAAGCACTTTCATCTTCTTACACAAGACTGCATCAGAATAACAAAACCATTCTCTACATCCATTTTTATAGTACATTACTCCATTTCCCATTGGTTAAAGCATCAATTAAATAATGAATTATGCAAATAATCTCAATAAACTGAAATTTACAAAACAACTGTATTATTAATAGTGTTGTGGTTATTTAAACAGTACTCACTGCAATAATCAATTTTAATACTGTTGTTTTCACTATATGTAAACGATCCACTTGAAAATGTCCTATATATATATATATATATATATATATATACTTTTTTTTGGAATTTTTCAAGTGGATCATACAGTTGTTTTTTTAAATTTCAGTTTATTGGCATTATGTAAAATGGGTGGAGAGAAGGGTTATGTTATTCTGATGAAGTCTTCTGTGAGAAGATGAAAGAACTTAATCTGTTGTTGTAATATCAGAACTGTTCATACGTTTTAATTGTTTGCCTCATTTTGGTGTCTACATGCTGGAGGAATTAAACTTCAATTTTTATCTTATGTGAATTGGGTCTTTTTGCCAATACCATCATGCAGTTACTTGCTGAGGAGGGACAGCCTTTATTGGCATTCTTTGTGACAGTTCTGTGTTCCACTGAACACAAAAGTCATTATAAGAGAACTGGGAACACAGGTTGAGAGTGAACTCTCTGTTGACCACCACAGTGCCACTGTGGCAAGAAAGTCCTTCTATGTGGCATATCTTATTACTAAGGGTGCTGCATCCAGGAAGAAAGAGGTCATTGTCTCTCTCTACTCTTCCCTCATTAGGCCAGTCATCAAGTACAATGGCCCATTTGGCATGTACCTCATTAGATACCTGCAACAACTGGAGAGGTTGCAAAAGTACCTCACAAAGAGGATCCTAGGCCTAAAACACTTGATTTATATGGACAGACTCCAATAACTACAGCTATTCTCTGTCTCATATTGGCTAATTTGAGGTGATCTCTGCTTGACTTACAAAGCCATGTTGGACCCAGCTCTGTTAGGCATGTTACATCTAAAGAAACCCAATCTGTCCACACCACATACCACAGAGACCTCAACCCCATTTCCACAATCGACAGAACATGCTGGAGGGACAGGTTTATAACCCAGAGACTGGCCATGCTATGGAATAGACTTTACTTACATGTCAAGCAGCGCACCTCACTGGCCCTCTGCAAGAGAAATCTGGATGAGTGGATGGGGAATAGAAATCTCACCCCAGGGATCACTCCAGTGGCTATACTCAATAGACACACTGGGGAGTAACATCAGGTGGCATGATGCCAGGGTAATCCTATGGGATAGGCTTGTAAAGGCTCCATGGCCATTCACCTAATACACACCTGTGAACCTATGAACCTATGGATCTCAGTACTGGAATACATGTGTGTGTGTGTGTGTGTGTGTGTGTGTGTGTGTGTGTGTGTGTGTGTGTGTGTGTGTGTGTGCATTACTGTGTATAAAAGTGTCTCTAAGTGTGTAAACATGTAGGTGAAAGCAGTTTGAGACCCTTCTCACCCAGTACACCTCCCATTGCCATACATTACAAGGGCTGGTGATATTATTCCCTTTAGAGGAACCTTGGGACACTCTTCACCCTACAAGCCCCATGGTGTGTGCGGTACCTGCATAACACTATAGTACCAATAACTAGATAGGTAGGAGTTCTCATCTGAGTCCTGGCAAATGTGAGAATGTGTGTGTGTCAGTGTTTGTAAGTGTGCATATTCGTAGGATACAGCATTTTGAGATCTCACAGTACACTGCCCATTGCCATACTTTATAAAGGCTGATGATGTTGTTCATGTTAGAAGAACCATGGGACACTCTGCACCCTATAAGCTCTGTGGCACATGCAATAAATGTATGACACTGTAGTAGCAATAACTAGAGAGGTAGGGGTTCTCATCTCTGTCTTGACAAATATGTGTGTGTGTGTGTGTGTACAAGAACTGTATCCTGTGTATGTGTTTGAATGAGAACTATATCCATTTGGGGGGGTGTTTTACATTTTTAGGCTGTGGTACTCCCAGTACATGTCCCAAGGTCCACCTTACAAGGCCTGCTGTGTTTATCAACCATAGAGGTATCTGTTGACACTCTTCAGCCCAATACACTGCATGCCACATGCAGGAACTATGTAAGAGTATGGATTGAATAACAAGATGGGCAGGCCTACTAATCTCAGTCCTGGCAAATGTGTGTATGAGTGTATTTGTGTTTGTAAGTGTGTATAACTGTAGATTAAAGTATTTTTAGTCCATTCTCACCCAGTACATCTCCCATAGCCATACTTTACAAGGCCTGGTGATACTGTTCATCTTAGAACCACCTTGGGACATTCTTCACCCTGTAAGTGTTGTGGGGCCTGCGATAAATGCATAACACTGTAGTAGCAGTAACTAGATAGTTAGGGGTTCTAATCTTAGTCCTGACAAAAGTGTGTGTGTGTGTGTGTGTGTGTGTGTGTGTGTGTGTGTGTGTGTGTGTGTGTGTGTGTGTGTGTGTGTGTGTGTGCATGTGTGAGAACAGTATCCTGTGTGTGTTTGAGTGAGAACTATATCCATTGGGTGACTATGGTTTACAATTTTAGGCCATGGTACATGCAGTATACATCCTAAGGTCCACTTTATGAAGCCAGCTGTTTACATCTACCATAGAGGTATCTGTAGACACTCTTCATCCCTATAAGCTGCATGCAACAGCTGTGTAACAGTATGGAATGAATAACATGATAGGCAGGGGTGCTAATTTTAGTACTGGCAAATGTGTGGGTGCATTGGTGTGTATAACAGTGTTCGTGAGTGTGTAGACTCATAGGTGACAGTATTATGAGTCCTTTCCCACTCAGTACACCCCCCCATTGCCATACCTCACAAGGGCATGTGATGTTATTCACTTTACAGTTACTTTGGAACACTCATCACACTATTAGTTCTGTGCCATCTGCAATAACTGCATAACATTGTACTACCACTAACTAGATGGGTAGGGGTTCAAAACCCAACACTGGCAACTGTGATCCTGTGTGTGTGTGTATGTACATGTGTGACTCTGTGTGTGTGTGTGTGTGTGTGTGTGTGTGTGTGTGTGTGTGTGTGTGTGTGTGTGTGTGTGTGTGTGTGGGTGTGTGTGTGAACGATATTCTCTGTGTGTTTGGTTGACATGATATCCTCTGGGGTTGTGGGTTTTACCAATCTGAGGTGTGTTCCACCCACTACACTTACCAGAGTCCACTTTACATGAGCTGCTGATGTCAACCACCATAGACTTACCTGTATACACCTCTCATCCCTGTAAACTCTGTGGCACATGCAATAACTGTTACACAAACCTAGTAAATGTGTACATATACAGCTGTACCTTGGCTATGACATGGTCAATGTGTTGCCACTCTGCCATACCCCTTGTTGGCAATGTCTGCAGGGCCACATCCTGCTGACACACAGACACCTGGAACACAAACAGACTACAGCGTGTGAGACTGCAGTCAGTCAGCATTACTAACACCAATAATGCATCATAGCTGAAAAGGTACACACACTCTGAAGTGTACCCATTACAAATGCCAGCTGACAGCACCTGACACAGCATTACATAGTTAAACTGTACTTAATATACCCTGTGCATCAGAACCATAGTAGCATGTCCCTGCATCAATGGTATGGATGACAGGGATGTGGCGCAGGTATCATCATATGCACAGGGTGTTGTGTGGCTGTTCCAGAGGCCTAGCTGGGCCATACTGTTGACATCATGTGTGTGTGTGTGTGTGTGTGTGTGTGTGTGTGTGTGTGTGTGTGTGTGTGTGTGTGTGTGTGTGTGTGTGTGTTTGGATGGATATTCTATGAATGGGATATGTTAGGTGGTGTGTGTGTGTCTGGAGGTGACCTGGGTGTGATGGTGATGTGTGTGTGTTTGTATGCACACAGTCACACCATGTGGCTGCCCTACACAAGCGTATGCTGGACAACTGTGGACCATACATGGCAGGGTGTACAATTCATCGTCTCCGGCCACAGACACATGAACTGGTCCTGCCAGGGGTCTCACTGGCACCACCAGGCCCAAGGCCAGATGCAGTACTACTTCCTGATGGTGACTGCTGTGTGCTGGATCCGTGTCCCCGACAGGACTGGCCAGGACCACATGCCCATGGCCTGCTGCGTTCTGGTGTGGGGATCACCCCCCCATTTGGTAGTGCTGGTGGTACTGTGTGGGATCTCACCTGCACTCTGGTTATGGAAGGTGTCTACACTCACACTTGCCATAGTCACCACACTAGCCTGTTCCATTCCACCACCCTTCAACTGTCCATTATCTGTAGCCACTGGGGACTGGGTATGTGTGGGCATCATGACTGTGTGTAGGGATGTTGTGGACATCAGTGGGATGCCAACCGATGGCACAGATTCAACCCCTGACAACACCACCTGTGTCTCATTATGACTATCATTGTCAGAGTCCGTAGCGACACTGACATCAGGTTCCGTGCGGGAGGGACCATGACCCCCCCATTGCTACCTGTGAGCGGAAGACAACATATGCAGATTAATACCTGCACTATAAGGTTGGCTGGAAAACACACACACACACACACACACACACACACACACACACACACACACACACACATGCAAACACATGCAAACACATGCACACACATGTACACACACACACACACGCACACACACACGCACACACGCACACATGCACACACGCACACACACACACACACACACACACACGTACATGCACACGGATGCAGGCACGCACACACACACACACACACACACACACACACACACACACACACACACACACACACACACACACACTCCTGGTAGAGTCTGGCACAGCTGTGACACCTATGGGCCTTTCAGGGCAGACCTTATGGTAGTTCTGCCTGCCGCAATCCATCTGTATCACTGCTACTGTTCGACCCACAACAAAGGGTGACAAATCCTACTGTGTGATTAGCCTAGTAGCAGAATGGTAATTGTGGGCAAGACCAAGGCTATTGGAGTGAGCTACACAGTGTCACCAAGTGCATATGCATGTACTGTAAGAGCTGACTTACTGCTATAAAGACCCCACACACTCACACTAACAAGGTGTAACGATATGTGATGATAACTGATGAGGGGACAGGACTATACACTATCACTGCACTACATACACGGTTCAGACTCACAGGGATTCATTTCACACAACATTGAAGGACAGTCTGCAATACATACAGAACACAGGTAAAGTACTAGGTGCATAGCCTCATAAGATGATACCAGGCTATTGGCCCTGATGACCTCGTAAGCCTGGCCTGACTTTCGCTCATGCCCCTTCCAAGACAGCACCTGTTTCCCCTGTCCATCTGGGACACACGCAGACTCCCAGGGGTGTCTCATCCATTTCCCATGCAGTCGTCCAGCTTCCTCTTCCAGAGGGTTATACACATACTCTGGTAGACATGGGGAGGAAGTGTATTTTATGGACAGTGTATTGTGTGGGACAACACACTATCCCACCAAGTACTATACATATATACATATCACAGACCAGGTGAGGTCCTTGCATGCATGTTGTGTGAGTGCAATATGTTTTACAGATATGCAGAAATGCCATCAAGGCTGGTTTGGACATGGCCTTGTATGCCAGACACAGGTCACCTATTATCAGTCTGTATGAGACTGAGTACAGGGACAGGGCTTTCAGCCTACCTGTATAGGGTAGGTGTTGCAGACCCTGGAATTGCCTGATCAGGAACTTCTGTGGTCTCTACAAGTGCTGCATTTGCTTGGCAAGGTACATGCCAAAGGAGCCATTGTACTTGGTAGTGCTTCTGGTAAGGGTGGAGTACAGGGATGCTGTGGCCTCCCGGTTCCTGGATTATATATCCATATTTGTGAGGTGGGCCATGTAGACGGCCTTCCGTACAATGATACCCACATGGTGGGAAGCTGTCAGGTAGTTACCAACCTTGGTGCACAAGTCATGTCACACCTTATTGCATGCTCAGTACATTATTACTGTCATACTTAGTGTGGATGACATCTGCCACAGCAGGGGGAATGATGCCTCTCCTGGCATTCAGTTTGTGGTAATGCTTCTTGCACTAGTCAGTAATTTGGTGAGTGCCTCATGAGGGATGCTCACATCAGTAGGGGAATGTAAGACAGTGGCCAGCTTGCAAGCATCTGTACACCTGGTGAACCACAGACCACTGCTTGTGTACTGTACCTCAGATACGTATATCTCAATTAGTAGATGCCCCTAGACTGATCGATGGGGTACACCATTGTGGAAGACTCTACTACTAGAGGTGGGTTCCACTACTTTGACTGAGTGGGTACTACCATTGAGCCAGTTAGCTACCCATCCGGTAACCTACAGGTTGGTGCCAAGCTGTGTAGGCGTATGTATCCTGGCCACCTAGAGAGTAGTGTGAGAGGATTGTGCTAGGTGTACATAGGCATTGTTCACTATCTTCCCCTCATCCCTGTGTTTGTTGACCACTTCAGAGAGGTTGACCAGGTTTAACAGGCCTAATCTCCCTTTGACAATACCATGGTGTGTGGTATCAGGCATTTTGATGTTGCTGATGTCCCTGCTCATAATGTCCTTGATATTGCCTCCCATGCCCTTGCAGAGCAGGGTAGTTAGGTTGATGTGCATAATATTGGCTGGGTCGGTGGATTGCTCCACCTTTCTGTATAGGGATGACAGTGGCTGTCCTCTGTGCAGATGGGATGACACCAGTGCTCAGGCTGTGGTTGACTACAGTGTGAAATGGATCTGAGAGCCCATGCCTGTGTTCATGTAGGATGCAGCCAGGGATGGTATCAGGCCTATGGAGACCTCTGTTTGGTCTTTGAGAGAGCATTACAGACCTGCTTCCTGATGATGAGGGGAGGGGGTCAGGTGCTGTACATGCACATGTGTACCAATGGGGGCATGGGGGATGATGTTTACACTTCAACTGTCTGCAGCCGGTTGCCTATATCTATGCCATTTGTGTATGTGGTGTTATTGACCACTACTACAGAGCAGATTTGTGTGTTGCTACAATTGCAGACACATGTGTGGAAGGCCTAGTGATTGGCCTTGGTGGATGTGTCCAATCTGCACTCAAAGATAGCCTTAAGGTACATCACCTGTGACCTTATTTTCCTGTGCAGACCACGGTGACATTACTTCCAGTGAGGCACCTGTTCCTTCTTGGCCCGTCCAGGAATTGTTTCCACCTATTATGGTATTTGTGTTTTGCTGCTGTCCACCACAGGCATTTACCCTACCTTGATCAACTAACCTCTGCACCATCTGCAGTGTAAATGGTATAAATATTTCCTCTCAAAATACTCAAATATGCATTAATACAAATATTGTAATCTCTTTACCAGAACGGTTCTAAATATGTATATATTAATTTACCTACATAACCACATTTTTTTTCACATGAAACCCTAAAGCTTATTCAAATTGTTAATATATGTTTTTACACTGAATACTGCTATAATTATATAACTTTTCTTATCTGTCACTTTTACATTGCTAGGAATGTTACTATTCTAAGCCTATGACACAATATGTTACCTTAATGTTTTTTAGTTTTGTTACATTCTTAAATTTCTCTATTTTATAACCTCTCTTATTTGCTACTATTATCATCAATGTAACTTCTTGTGAAGGTTTTCTCCCCGGACCTCCACTGAAAACAGGTTGTCATGACCCAGTGGACTCTCCCAGTCCACAAATGCAAATAAAATAAAATAAATAAAATAAAATAAATATATGATGTCCTATCAGGTATTGCTGAGTCCATACAGCTATGTAGGTGCCCACATAGTATTGTGGTGTGGGCCTGGTCACTGCTGCTATTTCCAACAAATGGGACACTGGTCATAAAGCTACCTCTACCTGCTCTGAGGGGATTTATAGTCATTTGTGTACAGTTCATTCTGTTTGACACTGTAAAGGGGGGGAGCAGGGGAGATGGTGACCTGAACAGTGATGGCTATGTGGTCAAATATTACAAAGGAGGATGGCACTGTAGCAGTGCTACAGTGGCTACTTATGTTGGATAGGACCATGTACAGGATATTTCCACCTAACATAGGAGTGTTGACTGGCTGAGCCACTGTATTACCATTGACAAAGCCGTGGAATCTATGTGCATTCATGTTCAGGTGGCATAGGTCATGCACACTGTGGTTGGGTATTTGAGGTCACCCAGGAGCAGGGTAGACAATTGAATCCTGACAGATTCCAGCAGGTCCCAATAGGTGTGGTGGGTGTCCATAGTCATGGTTGGAGGCCTGTAGCTAGCTATGATTTGAGTAGGTGTTTTGTCAACTGTTAACTGCACTCGGGATGTCACCCATGCATCATACAGTTTGGCCAGCTTGAAGGTGTCTATGTGTATGCTAATGTTCAACACTCCACCTCCTGCAGCTTTGCAGGCCTCCATTTGGAGTCTAAACGTATGATGGGATGAGTGACCTGGCAAGGTTGGTGTGCTGTCCACAGCTACAAACCAGGTGTCAGTGACTGCACAAATGTTGGCATTCTACAGGTCAAGGTACACTTGCATTGATGTGGGTTTCATGGTAAGATACCTTGCTCCTGTTAGAGCAAGACATCTGCAC
This sequence comes from Protopterus annectens, assembly GCF_019279795.1. NCBI lineage: Eukaryota > Metazoa > Chordata > Ceratodontiformes > Protopteridae > Protopterus > Protopterus annectens. The sequence continues at coordinate 1,639,254,685 of NC_056729.1, read as the reverse complement.
ACAGGCACACATCAGTGCTGGGCAAAGGTCAGTAAATAGTGCCACTTTATGAATCTAGCTGAAACACACTTAGTTGCCAGCAAAGACAGTGTTGCATTCACAGGTGTACTCTGCAGGATATGACATCTGACAATCAAATGTATGCTAATATGTTATGAGTTCAGTCTTTAATGGGTTGCCAGTGAACTGCCAGACAATACACAGCTGTCTGAGGCATTGACTACAAATATGAGGCAGACATGTGATCAGTCTGCAAAACTCTGGACAGTTGTCAGGTATGGGCTCAGTATATCACATACAGTTCAACACACACATTTTCACCTGTTGTGTAGCATGCACATACCCTATATACATCTCTTACATTTGTAAGACAAGCATATGTATCAGAGTAGCATTCACAGGTGACATATGAATAATTACAACATCCCAGGTAGCTGGCCTAGCAGTGACACACTCAGTATTGGATGACAGACACTCCAGTAGTAGTCATACATGAGCTCACCTTTGCTGGGGTGACTCAGCGGCCAGAGATGTGTTTCATGTCAATGTAGACAGGGCAAGTGGGAATGGCCATAGGTGCTGGACAGCAGCATGTGAATCCAGCAGGTCTTGTTACGGCCTAGTGTTTAATGTCTCATTTGTCATCATTGCATCCCCCCTTCTGCATTCCATTGCAAGCTTACATGATTGACATACCTGTTATAGTGCTGAAGAGTTTCATCACAACAATGCAAATGGTTAGGTTTGTGTCATCACAGTCTGTCTTTGTGTAGATGGGTTGAGACCTGTGTTGCATAGGCATCAGCTTGCCTTTTGTACGTACTGCTCCTGAGCAGGTGATGGCCTGTGCACAAATTGGTGTTTCCCGCTTGCTACTTGCATCCAGAGTAGCTGTGTTGTCTTTTCATTTGCCAATGCCATAGCAACACAGTGCTATAATTACGTCCTTCATGTGGCCTTGCCCCTTTTCCTTGCCTGTGTGGGAGACATTATGGAGGTATGGGGGCTCCAGCTTCACAGACAGTAGGTGGGAATACCTCTCAGGACAGGACAGGTGGAAACAGCCCAGCAACATGGGTGACAAAGCTCCAGAGCTGAGTACAGATTGTAAGTCAGTATTGCTGTTATACACATAAAGGGGTGCTAGATTAATAAGGTTTGTCTGGACATGCATTTTCTGTGTGACTTGATGTCTGACAGTGATATGTCTCTGACATAACTCTCAAATGTCCTGATGTCTATAGACTGCCCAGAGATTTGCCCGTTATGTTTGGTCTGTTCCTCAGACAATGTCTGTTTTTGTTGAATCAGTAGGATAATGTGAGGATTGTAGTCAGTAACTGTTGACATCCATTGGTGTTTCAGACATCATATCCTTCAGGGATGTTATTTTACAACAAAGCCTGTGACACCAGCAACTGTTTCAGTTTGTAACATCATTATGTGAGATATGTCCCTCTTTCTGGCCCCCTGTCCCACAAGAATGTCATGCTTTGTCCAGATGTCTTGCAGTAAGAGGTTCAGAGGTATGGTATATCATTATTTAGTGACTGCACTCCAGGTATCATCCCATTGACTTAGTAGACTCCTGGAAGTGGTATGCAGCAGTGACCATCAATATGGTCTCACACCCTGGACATTCTGTGGAAATCTGTACATATGAGAGTTATGTATGTCTGGCCATTGTGAAGAGACTGCCAAGACTGTGTAGCAGTGTGGTGTGTAGATGTTTGTTGGGATGAGTATTAAGAGTAGCAGATGTGAGTGCCATAGATTCTTTTTCTATCTGACTATGCATGCTGCAATGCTATCAGGTGTGTATGTTTGTAGGTGCAGACTGAGAAATGTCCTGTAACACCTCAAGATTCCCAGTACACTGTGATTTGCAGCAGTATACATCCTTGTATTGTGTGACTGGCAATCAGAATATGTTTGTTCAAACAGTCGTTCTACTCTAGAGTTCATTTGGGGTACTGCTATATTGCTGTGACTGTGGTACAAATGGCTCTGGGTGGACATTTTTGCACCACTATCTGCTTTTCCCTACAGTTCCATCCCTATAGTGCATGATATATTTGGGTATACATGGGTAATTGACCAGAGATGATTTGGGGTAGTGTTGTGTTGGTCTTACTGTGGTTCAGAAAGTGCTGGGTGACATGGTTGGCAGCTGTAATGGGTTTTTCCATTCTGTTACTTGACTGCAGTCATACCTCCCCACTGTCCAGATGTCTGGACACTGTCCAGATTTGTGGCTCATATGTTTGGTCTTTTGCCCATAACAGTTGTGGATTTCTGAGAAATCACTAGGATGATGTGAGCATTGACATCAGTAAATAATGACATTCATTTGTGTTTCAGACCTGGAATCTATCTGGAATAGCATGTTAAAACAAACCGTGCCACTCTAGCAGACTTCTACATGTATGACAGCCATATTTCAAATATGCCACTATTGTTTGCCCTTTATCTCCCTACTTTGTCAGGCTGCTTGCAGATGTCTTGCAGTAAGAGGTTGGTTATCTCTCTCTCTCTCTCTCTCTCTCTATATATATATATATATATAATATATAGGTTCATAGGTTCACAGGTTGGTACTAGGCTATCGGCCCTAGGGCCTATACAGGCCTAGTCATAACAATTCCCTGGCTATTTCTTCCCACAATATTTACTTCCCTGGACCCATGTCCAGCAGGGCAACTGACATGATCCCCGGGGTGAATTTCCTTTCACCCATCCAATCATCAAGGTTCCTTTTGAAGAGGGCCATAGAGGTGCTCTGCTTGACATGTATGGGCAGTCTATTCCAGAGTTTGGGGAGTCTCTGAGTCAGGAACCTATCCCTCCAACATGTTTTGTTTATTGTGATAACAAGGTTTAGATCCCTGGAGCGTATGGCTCTGAGGGATTAGGATTTCTTTAAGTGTAGCATGTCTTAAGGCGGTCAGTGTTGGGCATCTGCTTTAGGCCTGTGATTCTTTTAGTGAGGTATTTCTGTGGCCTTTCCAGTTGCTGCAAATGTCTTGAGAGGTACATACCAAATGGGGCATTGTATTCTATAATGTGTCTAATGAGGGATGAGTACAGTGGGACAATGACCTCATTTTTTCAGGATGAAAAGTCCTTAGTGATGAGGTGTGCCGCATAGAAGGATTTCCTGACTGTTGTGGTGATATGGTTATCGAAGGTGAGACCACTGTCCACCTCTGTCCCTAAGTCTCTTATCACACTTTCAGTGTTTAGTGTACTGACACCTATGTGGTAATTCACGGGTACATGTTTTTTTCCTAAAGGGGATAACTGTACATTTCTTGGCACTGAGCTTGAGCCCATGGCTCTGGCTTGAAGCATCTGTTTCTGTAAGGCCCTTTTGTAGAGTATCAACATCATTTGGGGATTCAATAATGGCTCCCAGTTTGCTGTCATCTGCGAAATTTGTTAGCCAGAGTCCCTTAGAGTTGGCCTGTACTTCAGAGAAGTAGATACCAAACAAGAGCGGTCCCAGGACTGAACCTTGTGGTACTCCACTTGTCACTTGTCTGGAGCTGGATTTGGAGTCAGCTATGTTTACAGTGTGGGTTCTGTCAGTAAGCCAGTTGGCAACCCATCGAGTGATGTAGGGATTAATGCCCAGCTTAGTAAGTCTATCTATGATTCCAGAGTGGGGGATGGTGTCAAAGGCCTTGGCGAGGTCCAGATAGGCTGTGTGGGCCGGCTTACCCTCGTCCATGGCTCTGGAGACTGATTCAAAGAAGTCAATCAGGTTCAGGAGACAAGATCGGCCCTTCACAAACCCAAACTGGGTGGGGTCCAATTTTTGAAGGTTGCCAATGTCTTTGTTTATAATTTCCAGGATAATACATTCTATGGCCTTGCAGATCAGGCTCGTCAGACTGATGGGGCGGTAGTTCCCGGGATCCAAGGTGGATCCTCCCTTGTGGAGTGGGATAACTGTAGCTGTGCGCCACTCAGTGGACACGAAGCCTGAGGTGAGGCTATGATTAAACATGACACTTAGGTGAGGTGCCAGTTCATTTTGTAGTTCATGTAGTACACAGCCCGGGATGTCATCTGGTCCCATGGATGCTGTATTCTTAGCTTTGGAGAGTGCGTTTTTTACCTGTGTGGCCATTATTACCAGAATTTGGCAATCTTCTGGTATTGAGATGGGCCATTTAGGGGGTGAGAGGGGGGTGAAGTTGGCACTGAAATGATCTGCCAGGATATTGGCAATATCCTTGGGATGAGTATATTTAATGCCATTCTGTTGTATCTCAGAGCAGATCTGAGCATTGCCATTTAGATTCTTGACATAGTTATAGAATGCCTTGTGGTTGTTTTTGGAATCTTATATATATATATATATATATATATATATATATATATATATATATATATTGGTATCTATATATACATATATATGTATATAAGAGTACTACGGATATATAATTTCCCCTTATGTTAAAAATGTTTGTAAAAACATTACAAACTCATACAACTCAGATGGTGTAGAGGTATGTTGCTGTGATTGCAGTGCACATGGTCCTGGATTCCAGATTTGGAAGGGATGACTTTTTTTTTATTAATGTTAAGTCACCAGAATGCATGATATGTTTTTAAAAGCATTGCATATTCCCACAGCTCAGATGGTATAGTGGTACGTTGCTGTGATTGTAGTGCACAGCATCCCGGGTTTCAGATTTGGTAGTGCTGATTATTTTGTTGCTGGGCAGAACAAGGGCTGATGGAGACAGAGTGATTAAGGCACTTTTAAGCAGTTGTCAATGGGTTTGCGTGGTTTCGTGTAGAGCTAAGCGATGTTAACAGATGGTTAAGCCCTGTTGGCTTCACTTAGCACCGCTTACTTCCACTTACACCCGCACTAATTTTCATTAAAGAAAAGAAAAAAGGGTGATAGAAAACTGGTGAAATGGGGCAAGCAGGGGGTAAAACATTAGGAAAAGCAGCTAGGGATGTGCAGTACAGGTGTGGGGAAAAAACATAGTTCTACATTTCTTCTGCAGCAACAGCTGTGAATAATGTGTAGAATTTGGAATTTACAGTTTCACACCTCATAGGGAGGGGTATTGGTGATGGACATTTGCAGAATAATCTGTGGATTGATCGATTAGTTTCACTGCACATGGGGGAGAAATGCAGAGCTAAGTATGGGGCAATTTTTTTTGCGGGACAGATGCTTTTTTTTAAGGAGAGTGTGGGATGTTGAGAAAGGGCTGTAGGTATGTTTGGGGAGGTAGGTTGTGTAGGATAGGTTGCATTTGCAGACAAACAAGACAGACAAGACAGCAGACAGGGGTGGTATATGACACACGAGTGGGATAAACACCTTTGGCGGGGAGGGTGGTTGGGAATCCAAAGCCCATGAGCCCCCAAATGGATACAGTGGGACTGAGGTCACCACCCATGGGCAGTCATTACTGCACCTTCATGGCCTTGAAGGTGGCTGTGCTGGGGGATGGACAGGAGGGGCAGCCTGCCCCTCGAGGTGCACCAGGCGGCTCTCAATCTGGCACAGCTGCCCACCCATCTCTGCTTGGATGGCACTGTGTACCAGCCCTCAGAACTGACTGCGAGTGACATGCTCCTGTCCATGCCTGCTCCCGGGGTGGACATGCCCCTTTTCCTGAGGCAGTTCCATCCAAAGGTGGTGCAGGACCAATGGATGAGAAAGTCTTGGGTTGGGTCCCAGACATGCTAGGGCCCAGTGCCACAGCCAGATGAGGTGAGGTGAGACAAGTGGATCCGCTGGGATCTGCCTTCCCAAAAGTGCTATGGTGTTGAGGTTTTACAAAATATGTTAGTTAGTCATGCACAACACATTTCAAGATTAGTTATAACAGCATGCATGGGTGTTCCAATTAACCCCATAAAACAGATCTGAAACAGTTGCATAGCAAACAGAACACATGCATAAATGGAATAAAAATATGGATTGTAACAGCATGCCACTAACATTGATGGCAACATGCCACCAACAATGGTATTTGAATAAGGTATGTTGACATGCAACCAATCAAATATATGAACAATAATGGAACACATGTCCCAACTTTAGGTTTGGGGTAAAACATACCTGTAGTACATGAATTATAGTATTGATCCAGATGAGGGGTGGGGGAGAGACAAAAAGTCCATTAACAACTGTTTATGCTTCTATTTTCCACAACATTACTGCTCAATACTCTATGGGTCTGCCCTCACTTTACATCTGCCTATGGCCCATAGCTTCTGTAGCATAAATATACCTATTAAACTGTCAGCTTGTAATGGTATGGGGCAAACTGTGACAACTCTGGGTACATGACTAGATGGAGCTCATAGATGTCAGGGTTACATATCTGGCACAGGAGGGGTACCCTGAACTGCTGTTATGTGAGTGTGCTACTGGCATACTTCAACTGGTTCCCTCTCTGTGCCCAGGGTTACTGGCAGCAGTGACCACTAGCCGTGATAGCGTGACACTTGAGAGATGCATGTATCAGTTTATTAGTATACCCTTTATACAGCTACTACCATTTCCTTACCTGCAAAACCTGTGGAGAAAATATCTATTCACACTACCTGACTGTTTTTACATATATTCCTGATTCCTTGTGTGTAGATATTCACACATCTTAGTACCCTCCCTGAATTCAAACCATGTCTGGTTGTGCAAAATAACAACTACACTATTTCTCATCACACTGAGCTACTGGGGAACTGCTGTTTTGTGTTTCACTGGTTTCTGCCTATTAGTCTCTTGGTTAGACAGTCTGAACTTGTATTCCTGTGATGCATGCATGACAGATAGTTAATGTACTGTGCATTAATCCTTTGAATTACTACAATCTGGAAATGTTTAACACAGGGCATTTATATCTTGTTATACAGCTCCATTCTAAGTCTACAACAACATACCAGGGTAAACAGAACAGCTTGTGTTATGAATGTTTATTTCAGATCAATATTATTCAGACATACTTTATTTATTCAGTTAACACAGTAACAGTATACCTACTAGCACTACACAATGTACTCCTTCTTAGTTATTTGCACGATATACTGCAAAATAGATTTTTACTCACCATCCTGTCAGTGCAGCCACAGTAATCTGTCAGCATGAGCTTTGATGTTACTAGCCCTCTCTGCTGCAGCTGTAGGGAAATAAAACAAACATTATGTATACCTGTCAATCACATCCTCAGGGTAGAATATGGTACACCTATATCTGTGATACTTACAAACTACTGGAGCATGGTTGTCCCTAGCATCTTGGATCCACTGGTCCAAGAGCGCCCCCTTCCTCCTCTTTAGGTCAGCATAGTGGTGCCAAACCTGCTCACCTGTTTGGGGGATGCCACTAGCACTTGTGAGATCATGGGCGAGATGGTCCCAGGCCTCTGCTTTATATTGTGAGCCCTGGTACTGGCCCTGCAGCAGTCTCTCATCATGGTTACTTATGAGGAGTCCAGCCATAACTCTGGATGCCACAATGCCCTAGCCCTGCACCCTAAAGCATGAACACTCACATACACCAGCTATGGATCCTGCACAGGTTGAACTATAACAGGTACCGGTTGTGTTCCCAGGTGTGCGGTTTAAATAAGGCCATATTCCCATCTTTTGCCGTCATTGGTCAATTTTGAAAATGGTGAGCACAGCTTAGCAGTGCGCAAACCCAGTAAGCCAATTTTTAGCAATACTTAAAGGGGACATTGTTGAGCACTGTTTAACAGTGCGCAAATCTGCTTAGCTGAGCTGAGTGTGGCTTAGCATTCACATCTAAGTATGCTTAAACCGGCTAAGCATAGCTGAGCACTGCTAATCATTGCTCACATTTAATTTTTAAAAATATTAGAATAATGACTTCATTTAGTAAGTGTATATGATTTACTTTACATGGCGCCCCTCTATGTGCTTTCATTACATTACCGAGTGGTGTGACTATACTGTGTGGGACACTTGTGTATACATGGATGGTTTCACATGTTATATGCACTCGCACTTCCATTTTAGACCAGCTACACTACCCTAGTTGACAAATATCACTTACTACATTATTTACAAAAAAAAAATAATTTTAACACTGATTTCCTATGTACAAATAAAGTGCCTTTCTTGGTACTTGAACTGTGCATGTCTGCATATGAAGAAAGGACTCTAACCTGTATGCTATGCCAGTGTTAGGATTATAACTGTATATTTTTACTTATCTCCTCTGGGGTGTGTAAGCAATGTTAGGCAGAGGGCCATAACACGCACACCTGCTCAGCTACACTTAAACATACTTTAGCAGTGAAAACAATTATTTTTAATTATTTATGGCCTTATACAGCTTTGTTACTCTAGGAGGTTGACAGATATGTGAAGCAGGCATCTGGGCATTCTGCAGACATCTGTACAGTTGATGGGTATGGATGTACAGCACTCTCAGATGTCAGACATTTGTGTTTCAGTCTTCATACCATTCAGGAGGTGTGTACTAATGTTAACATTTTATTCTATCAGCTTTCAGGTTTGTCAGTGCAGTGTTTAAAACGTGTCCCTATTTTTGTGGCTTTGTCTCCCCATTATTTATGGCTTTGTACTGGTTTATTGCTCTGCGAGGGTGAGATGTATGCAAGGCAGGCATCTGGGCATTCTGCAGAAACCTGTACAGTTAATGGCTATGGCAGTACGGCGCTTTCACATGGCAGACTTTTATGTTTCAGTCTTCATACCCTCCAGGAAGTCTGTGCTATTGCACATCTTTTATTTTATCAACTTTCAGGTTTGTCAGTGCAATATTTAAAATATGTTCCTATTTTTGTGGCTTTGTCACCCCATTATTTATAGCTTTGTACTGCTTTATTGCTCTGGGAGGGTGAGCTGTATGTGAGGCTGGCATCTGGGAATTCTGCAAAAACCTGTACAGTTAACGGCTATGGCCATACAGCACTTTTACAATGGAGGGTGTGTGTGACAGAACCTGTCACACACCCCTTGCATTGTTTCTTGCTCCCCTAGCTATTTCAGTGTCCATGGACACTGAAATGCTCATTTTAATTTCATTTCAGTGTCCATGGACACTGAAATACTGTTTGAAAGTGCTGTACGGCACTTTCTGAGTGCAAGGGGCATGTTCAATGTATGTGCACTACTTAAACATGCCCCCTGCACTTGTTAACTCTTTGTGTCCGTTTAGCCTTAACAGCAGTCTGCCTTCATGAATATGCAAGGTGCGCTGCTGTTAATGTTAATGCTACATGGACATGAACCACTCCATGCAGGAATAGCATTATTCCTACACAGAATGTATTGAATCCCAGGGAAAGAGTATGAATTATACTCAAAAACTGCAAAAGCAGAAGGGATACATTAGCTGAAAATCTTTACTTAGTATTAAAGTATATATAAACAAAGATTTAATGAAGCAAAGAGTAAAAGAGTAAAAATAAAATCCAACAGATGTAAAAAGTCTTGATGAGGGTATAAAGAGAATTATAGCCAGAAAATAAGAATGCTATTACAAGGAGAGAACAGTGAAAGAATTAAAGTTGCAGAAGTGGGTATAGTGTTATACAAAAATAGATAAGCAGGTATACACAGCATTTTCAAAGCAGTTGCAAAGTATTCTGAAGATGTATAGTTATGCTAATACAGATTTACTGTGACACCCAGAAGAACCAGGGTATATCAGGTTGTATCTCTACAACATGTGCATTTATTTTATTATTGAAAATATTTATTTATTTTTAAAAATGGGAGGTTGTAATTTTTGGTGTCAAACTATTCCAGATAGCAGGTGTTGGTCTATAAAGTTTTCATGAAGAATGACTTCTGAGCATGTATAAGGATTAAACTGAGGATAAAATGCTTCATTAGTTAACCTGACAATGACAAAATAATGGGTAGGGCATACTGAATTCTGGGAAGAAGCATATTGAGAACAATGGCTCTTCTGGCCTCAGTTGTTAGCAAATGTGTAACTCTAGCTCCTAAAACTTGTAAAAACATTAAATTCTGTAGTGACTTTAGGAAACTGACAAATATCTCAGTTTGATAGCTATCCCCTGTTCACAACTGATGAATTAATAGAAAACCTAGGAAAGACCAGATACTTCATAGGACCAGAGTTGTTGAAGGGATGCTGGCAGATACCACGTACCCTCTCTGCCACAGAACACAAATAGTTTTTTTTAACCGATTACTGTTCATTTCAGTATACAGTGTTACAATCTGTCCTGCATGGAGTCCCAGCCATGTTTCAGAGGCAGATGCATCAAATAGTGAAACCTCAACACTTGTACTTGTACTTGTAGTAAACCTGGATCATGTGATCATTCATTCAGGAGTCTAGCAGTCTCACTTACAAATGTTCAGGTAAGATAAGTCGCTAGGGACTGACATAATCGTTAAGGTGTTTATCTCACAGACACAAGGTGCAAGGTTTGATTCTAACCTTTAAAGGGAAATTGGCTAGACTTAAAATGGACTTCAAGGGTAGCTAGCCTAGTGCTTACTTATGATTTTGACTGTAAATGCTAAGAAAGGAAACTGGTTATAGTGATAGGCAGGTATCTACTATACATTATAGAAATAGGTGTAGTAAGAATACATCTACAAAAAATTCAGGCCTTAAAAACTGGCCTGTACTCTCTGCTAAGAAATGGGTCAAGATTTCTTTGGACTACTACTATGGAAACTCTGTGTCTAATTTTGCAACTATTTTCTGTCCTTTAACAAATCTATTAAGAGGAAACATTTTTAGGATAATTGGATCATAGGAGATTACTAGACTATCGATCCGGAGGTCATTTTAAGCCTAGCCATTTCATCTGCATGCAATACCATAGAAATGCTAGTCAGTACCCAGAATTGCATTTGGTGATGATTGACCCTGTCCAGAGGGGTTATGGGCACTGTCCCCAGTAAGAATTTACTATTCCCAATGTATTCGTCCAGGTTTCTCTTGAATAGTGTCATAGAGGTCCTTGGTTTCACATGAATTGGTAGCCTGTTCAAAAGATGCAGCATTCACTGGGAGATAAATCTGTCCTTCCAGCATGCTCTATTTAAGTTGCAGGCCATATTTACATCCCTTGAATGGTTAGTCCCATTTCAATTACAGATATGCAACAAGTTCATTAGGTTTCGGTCTTGGATTGCTCTGTAGGCCAGGCATAAGTCTCCCCTAAGAAGTCTCTACGATACTGAGTATAGTGACAGGGATTTTAGTTGGTCTGTGCAACGCAAACCTCTGAGGTCTCTCCAATTGCTGCAGATGCTTTGTACGGTACTTGCAGAATGGGGTGTTATACTCAGTTATGGGCCTGTCAAGATGTGATGATTTATTTAAGCAGATAGAGCATTTAATGAGCTAGAAAGCAATTTTTTGCTCTGAACTTGTGTTAGTAAAGAGTTTATCCTATTTACTGACACATTAAAAAGTCATTTTGGAGAAGATAATATTTTAAGACATTCAAAGTAAAGGAGCACCTGGTGTATTACATCAGCAGAAAGCTCAGTAATGCAGATAAAATATGTTCAGCTATTGAAACAGAATCTCTAGCTATAAGTGGGCTTTCTATGAGTTGGAGTACTATTTAGTAGGCATGAACCTCCATTTGGCAACAGACCATGTGCCTCTGCAATGAGTAAATAGATAAACTGATGAAAATATGAACATTTGACACTGGATACTATCTCCCTCTGTTCCCATCCTCATACAGTGAATCCCGAAAGAAATGGTGTTGGGTTGTCAAGAGCCCTGCTTAGTCATATATCTGTTCTAAGTTGCAGTGTTTTTTATCCTCCATATTTCTTCTGGAAGCACATTTGAATGGCTTCTTTAGTGACACATTTTGGAAAGGCATACAAGAAAATAACTAGTCAAATGTCAATAAGTGGTTATTTATTTTATATACTTATGTATTTTATTTTGGCACCTTAACACTTGCAGTGTCAAAGGTGCAGCAGGTAACACCTTTACCTTTGGTGTGGAAGTCTAGGGGTTCTATTCCCATACCAGGTAAATTGATTGTTGACTCTCTGGTGCAGTATAAGTGGGTACTGCACTCTTGAGTGTATTGCCCTTTGGTCGAGGTGTTAATCTGGGCCCTCACCTGCCTGAGTTGGTGGTAGCTTAGGCTGATGTAAAAGATTCAATGACACTTATCAAGAAGAAGATGGAAGTTCCCTGATGCCTTGGCCAAATTTCTGCTAGTAGCGTAAATACCATCTCATGTCTCCCCTGAAAAGAGGCTGCTAGCCTAGTGGGACTAATCCAGTCAATAAAGAATAAATAAAATCAGTAAGAAAGACACTGTAAAATTCAGAATGTAGAGAAATCCCCTTTTAAAGGGGATGGCAAGTCTTAATCTGATGAAATGATATGTGTGAAGTTACTCAGTATGGAAGTGGAAACTGTGGGACTTAGACCCAGGTTAACAGGAGCAAGCTTGGTGAAGCTTTTTATCTTAATTACTACACATATACTAGAGAGAAAAATTCTGAGGCCAACAAGTTAAAAGTACTGGAAACTTTTGTATGGTACATAACAAGTGTTACTACACTATAACCCAGTCTGAAGCTGTTATACAATTTGTAAAGTTGCATGTGGAACATTACCAAATATATTAATCTGTTAGAAAATGTTCTTGGACATTCCGTAGTCTTCACCTCAGTCATCCAGCCACAGAATCATAATATTTGACAGCCTTGACTTTTATTTTGTGGTTTTGTGTTCTGTACTGGACCCTCTTCGTGACTGATTTCTGGTGAAATAGTTGTTTAATTTAGAAGTGATTCTTTAAGGTTTTGTACCACCACTATCAGACTAACAATTTAATAATTATCTGCCCCAATTTTGCTCCCATTCTTGTGAAAGAAAATGGAATTACAGCTGTCCTCCTCCATCTATCAGGTACCTTACCACCCTCTCATGAAATAATGCAGTCAGTAAATACCATGAGGTTTTCCCTGGATTTTCTGAGTCTTCTGGGATGAAACCCTTCATTGCTCTAGTCTAAACTACTATTGGATGTACCAAAGAGGAGGAAAAATCATGGATGAAAAGGGAAACAGCTTAACAGGGCATGCTGGGAAGGTATAAAATATGTTGTACTATCTCTGCTATATTCATTGCATCAGTTGCACGAAGAGTGCAGCCTCCCCCATTTGAATCCCGATATTTAATCTTCATATTTGACAGCTTGTCTAATTTATTCATATTCTCTAGGGAAAATCATGTATTGCTCATGTTGACTTAAATCTGACATACAAGCCTTGTAAATTATTTGACCTGAAGCATAAAGCCCTTGACCAATACTAAGTCAATAACTATGTACCAATGAAATGTAAAACCCATGCCTTTTGTAAAATTGACAAACTTCCCCGCTACAGTTTGCAAACAATGGACTATGTAACAAGGCAAAACCATTTTTTGTGCACCTCATGTTTTGACCACATCCCTGATCTGCATCCTGTATTTGTAACAAGGTTGCATTGCTTTTTTGGTAATTGTGTAAACAATTCAACATCAGATACAATTTATATTTAAGTTTCCTTTAAGGTTGTCTCATCATATTTTGTCACAGATCACATTCTTTTGCAGTTTAATGTTTAAAGACAGACGCTTTCTAGAAATTCTTCCTCTGCTTGCTGCTGTTCTGTTTACTGCATTTTTAGCTTTTCCTCAAAAAGAGCAAGCCATATAAAAAAGGCAAAATTAGCAGCTGTGTATTAAAACGTGTTAATTACAAGAACGTTCCTTTTTGAAGAAGCAATTAGATGATGAAAGCAGCAGATCTTAACAGAAGAATCCCACAGTTCTCAGGCACATGTATTTCAAGCCAAATGGAAAAGCAGAAGCTTAACTCTAACTCTCTGTGTATTTCTACTTAAACTGGTTATATACCAGGAACACAGTATGAATATGAATTTAAATTGGGCAACAATTTACATTTACTTTAGCTGTCTTATTCTTCCTTGAAAGGAGACTGTATCTTTGATGTACCTGTGTTAATATTATTCAGCAAGTAATGACTTTAGCCACTCTTCATGGATCAGAGAGACTTTTTAGCAATGCAGAAAATGCCCAGATCTGTTGTGAATGACTTGTGTTTCGCCTACAGAGTATAAACTCAAGATTATACAACAAAACTCATTAATATTAAAAAACAAGCACACTGATTGCACAAACCAGTAACTGGGCTTGTTGTAAATTCAGCATTACTAAAAATTGTCTGGCAGCGGCAGTTAGTGCTGAAGATTAATCACTGTTGAGCTGTTTTGAGTTGCTTCCTGCTGTCAGGGGTAGCAGATGTCATTCCTTCCACTTCTATTTGCCTGCTGTGTGACTGAGCAAGTCACTTAACCAGAGAATGTTCCTAGGTCACCCCTGAAAAGGGATACATTTGTCAGTGGGTTTACCTAGTTAACAAATAGATAAAATAAATAAATAAATTAAATAAAGATAAGTCTGGGTAGCTATAGCTATTCAGGAAAAATAGCTTCATCTGCCACATTCTCCATTCTCTGCAAAAAATACACTGAAATATAATAAGGATATGCATGTTCCCCAAAGGAAACTGGTAAAAAAAAGTCACAGCACATCAGGAGTATACAAACAGTAGGATGTATGGCACACTTGAGTCCCACAAAAAAAAAAGCCTTCACTCTTGCAAGTGAGCTGTGCAGTGATTATCATGAACATGCCTCATGTGTCCCCTACAATATATAAGCCACCAAGGAAAATTAATGTTCCTTTATACGATATTTACAAAAGATAAGGAAACTTTTTCTTAAATAATGATATTGTATAATCGCAGTAATCCATTATCATGAATAGGTATTTCTGGATTTACTCATGGCTTTGTTTGATGACCACTTTGGCTTTGCCATCCTTGTTCAGACCATGCCAACCATAGGTCAGTCTAGCATTACCACACACTGTTGTTGGTTACTGCTAGTTGATAAAAAAAATAGCTCATGTCAGAATAAAGCAACTCCATGAGCTACAGGGAAGAAGGTATAATCCAAGTGGGATTGAGCATTCCAGTAATTCCATAACTATCATATGTTCAAAGGTGTGTACTAGGCTAATGGCCCTGGAGCATATACAAGCCTATCCCATAGACGTGCCCTGGCATCGTGCTGCCCGACGTTAGTTCCCAGTGCCTCTATCAAGTAGATCCACTGGAATGATCCCCAGAGTGAACTTTCTATTTCCTATCCACTCATCAAGATTTCTCTTGAAAAGGGCCAGTGAGATGCTCTGCTTGACATGTATGGGAAGTCTGTTCCAGAGCATGGGCAGTCTCTTTTATGAACCCATCCCTCCAGCATGTTCTTTTGATTGTGGTAATGAGGTTGAGGTCTCTGGAGCATGTGGTGTGGAGTGATTGGGATTTTTTTAAATGTAGCATTTCTAACAGAGCTGGGTCAGACATGGCTTTGTAAGTCAAGCAGAGATCGTCTCTTAGTAGATGATATGAGACAGAGAATAGCTGGAGCTGCAAACTGGGCGCCATAGTAGAAAACACATCTGACACAGATATCCTTCAGAAGGGTCTCACAGAAACGGATAACTGGTGCCAGAGCCATGGCCTAAAGTTAAATGCCAAAAAATGCATAGTCATACCCTTCGGAAAAAACAAGGTTACCCCTAGCTACCAAATAGGTGGCAATCCACTGAGCACAGAAGAAGTTATCAGGGACCTGGGACCCAGATTGATAGTAGTCTGTCATTTGACACCCATGTAGCTAAAGTAGTTAGGAAGACCTTCTACATTGCCCACCTTATCATGAAGGGATTCTCATCTAGATCAAGGGAGGTCATAGTCTCCCTATACTCATCACTCATCAGACCAATGATTGAGTACAATGCCCCATTCGGAATGTATCTGACCCGACACTTGCAGCAGCTGGAGAGGCCACAAAAGTTCCTCACCAAAAGGATAAAGGGTCTCAAACATCTGTCCTATGCTGCCCGACTGAAAGAACTCCAGCTCTATTCAGTCGCAGCTTGCTCAGAGGTGACCTTTGCCTAACATACAAGGCCATGTCAAACCCAGATTTGATGAATATGCTTCACCTCAAAAATCTAGATCCGTCAGAGTCACAAGAGCGGAGACTTAAACCTCGACACAGCTATTAATAGGACGTGCTGGAGGGATAGATTCATCACCCAAAGACTCCCTATGCTGTGGAATAAAATCCCGGTATATGTGAGGCAGAGCACCTCGCTGGCCTTGTTCAAGAGAAATCTTGACCAATGGATGGGAGATCGCAGATATACCCCAGGGATTACCTCAGTGTCACTGCTCAACAGAGGCACAGCAAAATAATGGGTATAGTTCCCCATACTAAAGGGGTGGCGTAAGCCACAAAACTATGGGCTAGGCTTGTAAATGCCCTCGGGCAGATAGCCTAGTATGAACCTATGAACCTATGAACCTAAGTTTGTCCATGTAGGATATGTGTTTAAGGCCTAGGATCTTCTTAGTGAGGTATTTTTGTGGCCTTTCCAGATGTTGCATGTGTCTAGTGAGGTACATGCCAAATGGGGCATTATACTCAATGATTGGCCTAATGAGGGAAGATTAGAGAGAGATGATGACCTCTTTCTTCCTGGATGCAAAACCCTTGGTAATGAAATGTGCCACATAGAAGGACTTTCTGACCACAGTGGCAATGCAGTGGTCGAAGGAGAGGTTGCTCTCAACCTGTGTCCCCAGATCTCTTATAATGCCTTCAGTGTTCAGTGGGCTCCCACCAATGTGGTAATTAATGGGAACTGAGTTTTTCCCAAAGGGGATGACGAAGCATTTTTGGCATTAAGCTTAAGGCCATGGTTTCGACAATAGTCATTGGTCTTAGTGAGACCTTTCTATAGGATGTCTACATCACTTGGGGAGTTAATAATGGCTCCCAGCTTGTAGTTCTCTGTGAACCTGGTCAGCCAGAGTCCCTCTTTGTTGGCCTGGACTTCTAAGAAGTAGATGCCAAACATGAGAGGACCCAGGACCGATCCCTGTGGGACTCCACAGGTGACTAGTCGGCTGTCTGATTTGGAGTCTGCTAGTACTTCCACACTGTGGGTTATATCTGTGAGCCAGTTTGCAACCCACCTAGTGATATACGGGTTGATGCCTAGTTTGGTGAGTTTATCAATAATTCTTGAGTGGGGAATGGTATCAAAGGCCTTGGCCAGATCGAGATAGGCTGTATGAACTGCCTTGCCCTCATCCACAACTCTGGTGACTGACTCAAAGAAGTCAACCAGGTTGAGCAGGCATGATCTACCTTTCACAGAACCAAATTGCGTGGTATTTAGAGTTTGGAGATTCCCTATATCCTTGTTAATTAGGTCCATGATGATGCACTCCATAGCCTTACATTTCAGACTCATCAGGCTAATGAGGTGATAATTCCTAGGCTCTGTAGTCACTCCTCCTTTATGGAGAGGGATGACTGTAGCAGTGCATCATTCGGTAGGGACAAAGCCTGAGGCAAGGCTGTGATTGAACAGGGCACACAGATGTGGTGCCAGTTCACTTTGTAGTTCATGTAGAACACATCCAAGGATATTGTCGGGTCCCATGAAAGCTGTATTCTTGGCCTTGGACAATGCAGCCTTAACCTGTGCTGCAGTTATGCTAGGTGCCTGGCATTCCTCCGGTATTGTGATTGGTCCTTTGGGGGGGGAGAGAGGGGTAAAGTTAGCATTTAATCTGTCAGCCAGTATGTTGACAATATCTGCTGGCTCAGTATAGGAGGTACCATTGTGCAGTAACTCAGAGCAAACCTGGGTATTGCCGTGGATATTCTTGATATAATAGAAGGCTTTGTGGTTGTTTTTAGTGTCTGCCACAATTCTGCCTTCATAGCTGGCTTTGGAGGTTTTGATGAGGGATCTCAACTTTTTGCTGAGGCTAATAAGGGAGTTTTTCCAGTCTTGGGACTTCACCTTTTTCCTGCAACAGTTTCTTCCTTTTGTTGTAAAGTTTCTTAATGGCAGGGGACTACCAGATTGGCTTCCTTTTTTTGGAAGAAAGTGTCTTGATTCTGTTGGGTATGGCTAGTTCCATGCATTTTATGTACGTGTTCATACAGTGCATTAGTGTATGATTTGGCAGTCATGCACCTACTTTCCATTTGCATGGGTACCATGAAGTTAGTCACCTCTGTTTTTAGGGGCCCAAAGTCAGCTTTGCAGAAGTTTTTCATGGTGGTTACCTTTGTTGGTGATGTGGGTGAGATGTGGATTTCCATGGTAATTAGTTTGTGGTCGGATCTAACCAGGGAGGGATTGACTATTGGTGTAGAGCAACGGTTGCTCATGCTAGTAATAAACAAGTCAAGGATGTTGCTTCCTCTAGTGGGGATAAGAATGAGCTGGTCCAGGGCATTGGGATTCATGAATTCCAGGAAGAGCTGTGCGAGTGTATCGGTGCATGAGTAGTTTTCTCAGTTAATGGAGGGATAGTTGAAGTCATCGAGTATGCAGAGGCACCGGAAGCTTTTGAAGACTGGGGGAGTGGAGGGTGAGAGGGCCACTTAGTGATCTAAAAGGAGCAATTTTTTAAAACTATTTACTACCACAACATAGGTTCACTTGGAGGACATTTTAAGTTTAGCTACTTTCCCTTTTGGTGCTTGAATTAACATTCCTGATTGGTCTTATCTATCCCATGGCAGATAAGTGTTAAATTAGCCCTAGTGAGAATACATATGATCATACTATAGATAATTTGAGGGGACCCATGTAAGGGATGCAGCATTTAGGAGCTGCCTCTATCCATTAGTGACACAAGTGGCAATCTTGGAGTATATTTTCTATTATCCATCTTTAGATCCAAGTTTCATTTGAATATGGACAGGGATGAGCTTTGTTTTTCTTGAATGGATAGTCTATTCTGTAACAGTGGTGGTCTCTGTGATACATATCTGTCTCTCCACAACATTCAGTTTAGATACCTGGACTGAGTATTTCTGATGCCATTTGACTTGCTGATGTTCAGTAGGTCCATCTGTATTAGGTTGGAGGATGCCTTGTATGCCAGACATGTCACCTGTAAGCACTCTGTAGGATACTGAGTATAGTGATAAATCTTTAAGGTGGTCCATGCAAGACCTGTTGTTTAGGACTTGTATCTCTTTAGTAAGGTATCTCTGTGGGTATTCCAATTATTGCATGGGACCGGGCAGGTATATGCCAAAGTGGATATTATACAAAATGATTGACCTAATGAGGACTTTGTAAAGGGGGACAATAACATCTCTACATCTAGTCACAATCAATTTTTTTATAAGCTGTGCAATATAGAAAGAGTTTCTTATGATTCTGGGCACATGTTTGTCAAAAGTTAGATCACTGTACACACAAATTCCCAAATGCCAAACAACTTGGTCAAGTTTGCAGGAGGCATTGTCAGTTTGGCAGTTACTTGTAGTAGATGACTTCTCAAAGGCTATAGTAATGCATTTCTTGGTGTTTAGTTTCAATTCATGATTCTGGCACCAGTTATTGTTTGGGACAAACCTTCTTGCATGATGGATAAGCCATTTGGGGATTCAATAACTGCTCCTAGTTTGCAGTTATCTCAAACTTAATTGGCCAAAACCCTTTGGTATATTCTTTTACTTTTGAGATGTATATGCCAAACAGAAAAATTCTCAGCACCAAACCCTGGGAGACTCCATTGGTGACTGGTCTCTTCCCCTATTTTGATCTTCTGCATCCTGTGAGCAAGCATACGTTTGCGTTCTTTGATTCACCTTACCGATTGTATTAACCTGATTGTATTAAATTATATTCCTTGTATAATACAGCACACGTTGTTAGAATGTATTTTAAATTTGAGGTTTAGAACAGTCTTCTAGTAAGCAATGAAACAAAATGTATGAACCAATAATGACAAAACTACCCATTTCAGAAAATTTCAACCATAAAAGGCCACTCAAACTTCTCTCATTACAATCCACCAATATCAGTAAATATGCAAAATCTCTGCAGAAGTAAGTCATCTAAATAATTCCACATTAAAGGGATCTGCAACTAATGAATAGGTTGCTGCTAGGAAGTAACATTATATTTCATTGTTTCATCTACAAATAAAGTACCTGTTGCCCTTGAAGAATAAATTGCCTATGCTACATTAAAAAAATGGTAAGCTAGTAATTTAACAATGGGAAATGGATGGCAAACTGATAACAGAAACATAGTTACTAGGTAACTCCTCCAAAGGAGGGCATTCATAGGATTGCAGCATCCACTCCCTTTAAAGTACAACACAGTACAGTTTCAGCAATCCATCTACATACTGTGGGAGTAGAACCCACAACATTCTGCATCAAAATCAAGTATACTTCCTGTTGTGCTACTAACAATACAACCAGCTTAGCATAAGTAGCACTAAACCTTTCTTCCCCTGAAGCTCTCAGCTCCTTCTAAAATCCACTTGACACTCAACTAAATATTTCAACTTTGCAGCACAAGAAATCTGGAAAAACCCAACATTTATGGGGGGGGGGGCAAAGGCCCAAAACCAGGGACACATTTTAAATATCGCTTGTATAATCCTAAAAAGTTGCTAAAATAAAGTGTTTTGTGTTACCATGTTTTTCCTGAAAGATAGGAAGACTGAAACTTTAAGGGCTATCATTATTTAGTGAATTCAATTCTCACTGATTTGCTAGAAAACCACAAATTTTAAGAGTAACAGACCACAAGTATGAGCCAAATAGTCTGTGAAAATCTGAACAGTTGAGAGCTATGGACTCAACTCCCTGAATCACAAGTGGTGGTATGGGTAGAAAATTAGGCTGTTGTTTCAGCCTGAGTAACACTAACCACCAGCTATACCAAACTGGGGCATTTTGCACAAACACACACACACACACACACACACACACACACACACACACACACACACACGCACACACGCACACACGCGCACACACACACACACACACACACACACACACACACACACACACACACACACACACACACACACACACACACACACACACACACACACACACACACACACACACACAGGAGTAGCATAACTCCTGCAAATATAAGAACAAAACTCTCCTTACCGGCATGACTCTGGCTCTGGCAGCACCAACAGAACAATAGCAGCATAACTCCTGTAAGACAGAGCAATAAGAGAACAAGAACAGCTAGTTTAGTTAAAGTTCCGCACATGAATCCACATTAGCATGAACATTCCACTTCATTAATTTTTCCAAGCAGGTCTTACAGCTGTAAAAGTATGGGGGGGCTCCCCCTACCCCTGGCTGTATGGTTCCAACTCCCATGCTAGTATGAGAGTGTTGGGTTGGACCCTAATAGTTTCCAGGGTATGCTTAGGAATGTGGAGTAAGAGTCTTGGGACATGGTTGGGGACCTGTGGCAGACTATGACCTGACGTGCCGTCTTACCCAATGTTAGTTGTATCTGAAGTATCTCAGATGTGTTATATTGGGCTACTAGTCTGGAGGTGTGCATGTCCTTTATGACTATGGAGACACCACCACCTTTGGAGCTTTGGTCCATGTTCTGGGGACAAAAGGTGTGGAATGAGTTATAGCCTGGTAGCGCAGGGGTGCTTTATGCTGCTTTAAACCAGGTCTCCATTACAGCACAGATGTCTATGTTTTCCATTTTGAGGAGTGCTTCGAGCAAGTGCATCTTTGAGATTTAGACTTCTAGCATTGAGCAGCATGACCCTCGGATTGCATTTATTTATAGCTTTTATGGTGGTAATTTGGTATTTGGAAATTTGCCTAAAAAAGGAACTATAGGGGATGGCAAGAGCCTTAGCCAGTATCTGGAAACCCAGGGGTGACAGATGCAGGCTATCTCTGGCAAAGCATTGAAGTCTGTCAATCATGTCACCCCAAGCAGACAGATACTGGATCCCCTTAGAATGACACCAAAAATGTAGCCAATTGTTGAAGTCAATCATTTTCTGCTTGTACTGTGGTATCAATCTGGGCGATGGTAGGATGCTGCTCAGGGCTGGGGTAATACCCCCCTGGGCCACATAACCCGAGAGCTCCTCCATTTCTCTTTTCATGTAGTCCGGGGGGGGTGCATCTTGGGTCATTCACACCCACATGGACAGTGACAGAGTCATACTTGTACTTGTTGTGGAGTGACCTGAGTGCATGTGTTATGTGTCAGATTCTGACACCTGATAGACAGCTGACTGTTACCTTCTCCTTATTCAGCCTAGTGAGTGTGACATCAGTGTGCCTCACTATCACATCACCTATGATTAGTGTGCTGGGCAAGCTGTGTGTCTATCTTGAGCAAAATCATGAAAGTTTGGAACATGAGTCAACATCAGAATTGTTTTAAGACAGTGGAATAGTAGACCATTTCAGAGGGCATTCAGTAAAAGTATGTCAAATGCTACGAACATGGTCTAACAGTAAAAGTAGGTCAAGTGCCATGAACATGGTCTAACAGTAAAAGTAGGTCAAGTGCCACGAATATGGTCCAAAAGTAAATGTTTATCAAGTGCCACGGACATGGTCTCATCTCTTTGGTATGCCTCTTGAGCAATGGTTGAGAAATTGTATGTTAATGTCATTCCATGAATGATTTCTCTGAATGTGCATGGAGTTTTTCTGAATACTTTTCCTTTCAGCTCTCCAAAACATTTTTTTCTAACTTGCTTGCAGACAGCAGAGGACACTTTCCTGAATGCTTTCTCCCTCACAATTAAATCATATGTCAGACTTTTTATTCATAGAGACCCTTGATTTTGATATGTTAGCTCATAACGATGTTTTGAAGTTTTCAGAAGATCAGCTAGAGGCAGGCAATGATTCAAATGTGAAAGCTGCAATATAAGTGAGACAAGCAATTAATTGTGATATGCTGTAAAAGAGAGCCACTTTGTTTTATCTAAAGAGTGACAGCTGAGTTCCTCAATTTCAAAAAGTGCTACAAATCTCCAAATTCTATTAGCTGTTGTTTGAAAAAGTATTATTTGATAAGTTCAGCAAAATCTCTGGCAAAATAAACCTTAATCTAGGCATTAGGATGTTTATGTTATTAACCTTTTAGGAAACAGGACCTTCAGGACTATGACGCAGTGCTACCATATTCCTTTTACATTCATTTAGTCAATATTTCTTCAACACGCATATTTTTCATGGATATGGGGGAGGTGGTGCCTATCTCAGCATACCCATTCTGATAAGTGGGTGAGGGAGCTGAGACAAGACAAACTATTATTGGAGGGGATGACACTCTATCATGGAATTCACATATGTGCTCCCTCACCCACTTATCAGAATGGGTATGCTCTCACTCAGGTACTATTCACTATGAAATAATCTCTTCTTTCCTCATAAAGGCCTTATTAGTGGCCTTTACCAGTCACTGTGACTTAAATCTTTGCATTTGTTCAGATAATAATGACTACATTTTCTTATTCACTTGTTTCAGTTTTTTTCAAACTTCTTCTATGTTCCTATCTACTCATCTAAGCACTTCTATCCATCTCTTTGAGGGGGCACCTTGTTCACTTATTAAGAATGTCACAAGAATCACAGCTAGATCATCTGGTGTCCTCGACAATTCCCCACACTGGGCCTCCCTCATCATGAAGTTGAAGAGCAAAAAAAAGCTGTTTCTCAATTGAGGACAGAAAAAAAAGCTGTTCATCTTTAAAACTGCACCACGCTTCTTGCTACAAATGTAAGAAACAGCTTGATACAGTTAAATCAGCATGGACTGAATACATCAGTGCCTCCATCATGACCCAAAATGCAGTATTATTATTATTCACTTACAAAGATGGTACTGCTTTGTTCCACCATTGTAAACTGCCATTCCTGCCCCCTAACAGCTTGATCCCAGGGCAGCCACCCTCTTTCCCCTGCCCTAACTGTTCTGAATGTTGAGACTGAGTATGCAAAACCTACTTGATGTGCACCTATGGTACAGAGTACATGGGTAACAGGAACAAATTACATTAGAAACAAAACAGATAAAATTAAGACCTAGCACAGTACATGGTCATACAGATAAGATGATCATATGATTTCCTTGACTAGAGTTTTTATGAATAAGTGTTAAACATGTTATTACTATTTTGGAGGCAAGAATGCGATCTACTCTCTTCTATCTTGTATTACAACATAGTGGTGGGTGGGGCAGACTGAAAATGACATGTGTGCATCGTCTATTTCAATAATCAGAATTGTCAGGCTGTTTCTTAAAGCACAGCACAGATTCTAATAAGCACCATCCCAAGTACAAAGGGCAGCCCATGAACACTTAAAGTGACGCAAGGCTTATGGGATATCACGTCAACCCATATAGCCATGGAAGTCTTGTTGTGTGACGTAAGGCTTATGGGATATCACATGTAAACCCCTATAGCCATGGAAGTCTTGTTGTGAGACATAAAGCTTATGGGATATCACATGTCAACCCCTATAGCCATGGAAATCTTGTTGTGTGACGTAAGGCTTATGGGATATCATATGTCAACCCCTATAGCCATGGAAGTTTTGTTGTGTGACATAAGGCTTATGGGATATCACATGTCAACCCCTATAGCCATGGCAGTCTTGTTGTATGACGTAAGGCTTATGGGATATCATATGTCAACCCCTATAGCCGTGGAATTCTTGTTGTATGACATAAGGCTTATGGGATATCACATGTCAACCCCTATAGCCATGGAAGTTTTGTTGTATGATGTAAGGCGTATGGGATATCACATGTCAACCCCTATAATCATGGATGTTTTGTTCTGTGATGTAAGGCTTATGGGATATCACGTCAACCCCTATAGCCATGGAAGTTTTGTTGTGTGATGTAAGGCTTATGGGATATCACATGTCAACACCTAAAGCCATGGAAGTTTTGTTGTGTGACGAAAGGCTTATGGGATATCACATGTCAACCCCTATAACCATGGATGTCTTGTTGTATGACGTAAGGCTTATGGGATATCACATGTCAACCCCTATAGCCATGGAAGTCTTGTTGTGTGAAGTAAGGCTTATGGGATATCATGTGTCAACCCCTATAGCCATGGAAGTCTTGTTGTGTGACATAAGGGTTATCGGATATCACATGTCAACCCCTATAGCCATGGAAGTCTTATGTGACATAAGGAGTGTGGGATATCACATGTCAACCCTTATAACCATGGAAGATTTGTTGTGTGATGTAAGACTTATGGGATATCACATGTCAACAGCTAAAGCCATGGAAGTCTTGTTGTGTGACGTAAGGCTTATGGGATATCACATGTCAACCCCTAAAGCCATGGAAGTTTTGTTGTGTGACGAAAGGCTTATGGGATGTCACATGTCAACCCCTATAGCCATGGATGTCTTGTTGTATGACGTAAGGCTTATGGAATATCACATGTCAACCCCTATAGCCATGGAAGTCTTGTTGTGTGACATAAGGCTTATGGGATATCACATGTCAACCCCTATAGCCATGGAAGTCTTGTTGTGTGACATAAGGGTTATCAGATATCACATGTCAACCACTATAGCCATGGAAGTCTTGTTATGTGACATAAGGAGTGTGGGATATCACGTCAACCCTTATAACCATGGAAGATTTGTTGTGTGATGTAAGATTTATGGGATATCACATGTCAACCTCTATAGCCATGGAAGTCTTATTGTGTGACATAAGGCTTATGGGATATCACATGTCAACCCCTATATCCATAGATGTCTTGTGTGACGTAAGGCTTATGGGATATATCATGTCAACCCCTATAGCCATGGAAGTTTTGTTGTGTGACGTAAGGCTTATGGGATATCACGTCAACCCCTATAGCCATGGAAGTCTTCTTGTGTGACGTAAGGCTTATGGGATATCACGTCAACCACTATAGCCATGGAAGTCTTGTTGTGTGACATAAGGCTTATGGGATATCACATGTCAACCCCTCTAGCCATGGAAGTCTTGTGTGATGTAAGGCTTATAAGATATCACATGTCAACCCCTACAGCCAGGGAAGTCTTGTTGTGTGATGTAAGGCTTATGTGATATCACATGTCAACCCCTATAGCCATGGAAGTCTTGTTGTGTGACATAAGGCTTATGGGATATCACATGTCAACCCCTATAGCCATGGAAGTTTTATTTTGTGAAGTAAGGCTTATGGGATATCACATGTCAACCCCTATAGCCATGGAAGTCTTGTTGTGTGATGTAAGGCTTATGGGATATCACATGTCAACCCCTATAGCCATGGAAGTTTTATTGTGTGATGTAAGGCTTATGGGATATCACATGTCAACCTCTATAGCTATGGAAGTTTAATTTTGTGATGTAAGGCTTATGGGATATCACGTGTCAACCCCTATAGCCATGGAAGTCTTGTTGTGTGAAGTAAAGCTTATGGGATATCACATGTCATCCCCTATAGCCATGGAAGTCTTGTTGTGTGACATAAGGCTTATGGGATATCACATGTCAACCCCTCTAGCCATGGAAGTCTTGTGTGATGTAAGGCTTATAAGATATCACATGTCAGCCCCTACAGCCAGGGAAGTCTTGTTGTGTGATGTAAGGCTTATGTGATATCACATGTCAACCCCTATAGCCATGGAAGTCTTGTTGTGTGACATAAGGCTTATGGGATATCACATGTCAACCCCTATAGCCATGGAAGTTCTATTTTGTGAAGTAAGGCTTATGGGATATCACATGTCAACCCCTATAGCCATGGAAGTCTTGTTGTGTGATGTAAGGCTTATGGGATATCACATGTCAACCTCTATAGCTATGGAAGTTCTATTTTGTGAAGTAAGGCTTATGGGATATCACATGTCAACCCCTATAGCCATGGAAGTCTTGTTGTGTGAAGTAAAGCTTATGGGATATCACATGTCATCCCCTATAGCCATGGAAGTCTTGTTGTGTGACGTAAGGCTTATTGGATATCACATGTCAACCCCTATAGCCATTGAAGTCTTGTTGTGTGATGTAAGGCTTTTGGGATATCACATGTCAGCCCCTGTAACCAGGGAAGTCTTGTGTGATGTAAGGCTTATGGGATATCACATGTCAACCCCTATAGCCAGAGAAGTCTTGTTGTGTGATGTAAGACTTATGGGATATCACATGTCAACCCCTATAGCCATGGAAGTCTTGTTGTATGATGTAAGGCTTATGTGATATCAGATGTCAACCCCTATAGCCATGGAAGTCTTGTTGTGTGACGTAAGGCTTAAGGGATATCGCATGTCAACTCCTATAGCCATGGAAGTTTTGTTGTGTGACTTAAGGCTTATGGGATATCACATGTCAACTCCTATAGCCATGGAAGTTTTGTTGTGTGATGAAAGGCTTATGGGATATCACATGTCAACCCCTATCAATTACAGTTGCTGAACTCCCTGTTCTGGTGTAGCATGCATAACATTATTATGTATTCTCAGTTATTGGAGTCACATAGGTGAATATATCTCACAAACATTTAATTTTAAGTGACATTTACTTTGTGCATCTGTAGCTTTTTTTACAAAAATAATATACTTTGTGTTATAATGACCACTTCCTGCTGTGTCACATATGTCTGATTATAGTTAATTTGCTGTTAACCCCATCTCCTTTTTTGGCTGTATCTTATCTTGACACCCACAGTATGTGGTTTTGATGAGTCCTGATAACTGCTTAGTTTACTGGAAGTAACTACATCAAAACCCACTTGGTAAGAAGTGGCAAGTTCAATGGGTAACTTATCTGTAGTTAATTATTTCAAGGTTTGGTGAGCTTGGAATATGTTGTATTAGTTAAGGGCATTTACTTCCCTGTAATGGATGTTGGGAACATGTCCTCCAAATAATAAAAAAGTATTGATTCCTTCAAGAGTTGCTCACTTTGAGTAGGCTTTGACGAAGTCTGTTATTTCCCCTAATACCATATTTTCCTCATCTCACATTTCTTTGTTAAACATTACCGAAGGCTTTATAGGTTCATAGGTTCATAGGTTGGTACTAGGCTATTGGCCCTAGGGCCTATACATGCCTAGCCATAACAAATCCCTGGATATTTCTTCCCACAATATTTACTTCCTTGGGCCCCTGTGTAGCAGGATGACTGACATGATCCCCAGGGTGAATTTCCTATCTTCCATCCAATCAGCAAGGTTCCTTTTGAAGAGGGCCAAGGAGGTGCTCTGCTTGACATGTATGGGCAGTCTATTTCAGAGTATGGGGAGTCTCTGGGTCAGGAACCTATCCTTCCAGCATGTTTTGTTCATTGTGATGCATCTGCTTTAGGCCTGTGATTCTTTTAGTGAGGTATTTATGTGGCCTTTCCAGTTGTTGCAAATGTCTTGAGAGGTACATACCAAATGGGGCATTGTATTCTATAATGGGACTAATGAGGGATGAGTACAGTGGGACAATGACCTCCTTTTTCTTGGATGAAAAGCCCTTAGTGATGAGGTGTGCCACATAGAAGGATTTCCTGACTGTTGTGGTGATGTGGTTATCGAAGGTGAGACCACTGTCCACCCATGTCCTTAAGTCTCTTATCACATTTTCAGTGTTTGGTGTACTGCCACCTATGTGGTAATTCACAGGTACATGTTTTTTCCCAAAGGGGATAACTATACATTTCTTGGCATTGAGCTTGAGCCCATGGCTTTGGCACCAAACATCTGTTTCTGTAAGGTCCTTTTGTAGAGTATCCACATCATTTGGGGATTTAATAATGGCTCCCAGTTTGCAGTCATCTGCAAACTTTGTTAGCCAGAGTCCCATAGTGTTGGCCTGTACTTCAGAGAAGTAGATGCCAAACAAGAGCGGTCTCAGGACTGAACCCTGAGGTACTCCACTTCTCACTTGTCTGGAGCTGGATTTGGAGTCGGCTACTTTTACAGTGTGGGTTCTGTCAGTAAGCCAGTTGGCAACCCATCGAGTGATGTAGGGATTAATGCCCAGCTTAGTAAGTCTATCTATGATTCTATGATTCCAGAGTGGGGGATGGTGTCAAAGGCCTTGGCGAGGTCCATATAGGCTGTGTGGACCACCTTACCCTTGTCCACAGCTCTGGAGACTGATTCAAAGAAGTCAATCGGGTTCAGGAGACAAGATCGGCCCTTCATGAACCCAAACTGGGTGGGGTCCAGTGTTTGAAGTTTGCCAATGTCTTTGTTTATAAGTTCCATGATAATGCATTCCATGGCCTTGCAGATCAGGCTCGTCAGACTGATGGGGCTGTAGTTCCCGGGATCCAAGGTGGACACCCCCCCTTGTGGAGTGGGATACCTGTAGCAGTGCACCACTCAGTGGGTATGAAGCCTGAGGTGAGGCTATGATTAAACATGACACTTAGGTGAGGTGCCAATTCATTTTGTAGTTCATGTAATACATAGCCCGGGATGTCATCTGGTCCCATGGATGCTGTATTCTTAGCTTTGGAGAGTGCATTTTTCACCTGTGTGGCCGTTATTACCAGAATTTGGCAATCTTCCAGTATTGAGATGGGCCACTTAGGAGGTGAGAGGGGATGAAGTTGGCATTGAATTGATTTGCCAAGATATTGGCAATATCCCTGGGATCAGTATATTTAATGCCATTCTGTTGTAGCTCAGAGAAGATCTGAGTATAGCCATTTAGATTCTTGACATAGTTATAGAATGCCTTGTGGTTGTCTTTGGAATCTTTGGCAATTTTATTTTCATAACTAGCTTTGGAGGATTTTATGAGGAATCTCAGCTTCTGACTAAGGCTGGTAAAGGAGTTTTTTGCATCCTGGGATTTTTCTCTTTTCTGCAACAGTTTCTTCCTTTTGTTGTAAAGTTTGTTTATGGCAGGGGACCACCAGATTGTCTTCCTTTTTTGGAGGAGAGCATCTTGGTTCTATTTGGGATGGCGCGATTCATGCATGAGTGGATGTGTTCGTACCGTGCCTTAGTGTAGGATTTAGCAGTGAATCTTTCAGTTCCCGTCTGCATGGGTGTCATGAAGTTTGTCACTTCTGACTTGAGTAGCATGAAGTTGGCTTTGGAGAAGTTTTTTATGGAGGTTGCCCTACTGGGGGGTGGGGGTGGGATGTGGATGTTAAGGGTGATTAGCTTATGGTCAGACCTGACCAATGAGGGGGTGTCCAGCGGTGTGGAGCATCGATTTCCCATGTTGGTAATGACCAGGTCTAGGATATTGAAGCCCCTGGTGGGACTATGGATTAGTTGATCCAGGGCATTGGAATTTATGAATTCCAAGAACCGTTGGGCAAAGGTGTTGGTACCCGAGTAGTTTTCCCAGTTAATGGCAGGGTAGTTGAAACCAGTATTAGGGTGTTTGGTTGTATCTTAATATTTTCCAGTATGTTTAAAAAGGTGTAGTGAGAATCTTGGGGCATGGTGGGGGATCTGTAGCAAGCTACAATTTGGATTGCAGTCTTACCTAGTGTTAGTTGTGCCTGTAGAATTTCAGACACATTGTGTTGGGCAACTAGCCTGGTGGTGTGAATATCCTTGGTGAATATGGACACTCCTCCACCTTTAGTGTTTCAGTCCTGGTTTGGTGGCCAAAAAGTGTGGTAAGAGTTGTAGCCTTCTATTGCAGGGGGTGCTCTCTGGAGCCTTGAACCAGGTCTCAGTTACTGCACAGATATCGATGTTCTCCATTTCTAGGAATGCCTCGAGAATGAGTGCATTTTGAGGTTTAGACTTCTAGCACTGAGTAGCATTGCCTTCAGAATTTGCATGCTTGTACCTGTTATGGTGGTGGTTTTGTCCTTTGCACTTTGCCTAAAAAAGGCACAATAGGGGGTGGCAAGAGCCTTAGCTAGTAACCTGAATCCCAGGGTGAGATGTGCAGACCATCTCTGGCAAAGCATTGTTGTCTGTCATGGAGAGCGATTCATAGTCAAAGTCTACAAAGGCTAAGAGACAAAAATAACATCTTTAGAAGAAGCAGAAAGATATTGGGCAGGATTCACGAAGGCTTGCATGGAGTCTAAGAGTAGTGTAAGACTCCATGCAGCCCCCGCGATCAAGGAACAGCCCAAAATTCCTTGTAAGAGACCAGCTAAAACATCTCTTATATGGAGTGGGCGTGGATATGCTAATCAACTCACTTGCAGCTGAAAGGCATGCAAATGAGGTAGATTAGTGATCCACGAAGCCCAAACCAGCCCATGTAAGAGCCGTTTTAGCTGCAGAAATGTACTCAGTTAACAACTGAGTACGGTTCTGCAAATAACACAATGGAGCCATGTCAGCTCCAAATAAAGGGTGCATATGCGTCAGGCAGCATGCCAATGGCCAAATATCTGGCCATTGGCAAGGTACCCTGATGCAAATATGAGAAATAAATATATATATTTTTTTGGCGATTGCTGATGTTTAAACACAGCGCAGCCCCGCGCAAATGGGCTGCGCTATATAAAATATAAAAATGAAGGTTATAAACCCACAAATGTGGGTTTTATGCAATACATGGATTTACAATGCAGGGACCAGCAGACCAAAAACAACATGGCCACCGTTTAGTGGTTGCTAAGGGGGGAAACTGAGTCTAAGACATGTAACTAAGCATTAGTAGGCAATCTGATGTAAATGAGTGTTAGGATACTGAATTCCACTGTCACATAGCAAATTAGCACATTCTGAGTAGTGTAAGAGTTACATAAGGGGGAGGAACAGAGTAGGAGATAGGTGACATCACAGGGGGGACTGGCAGAAAGAAATGCAGTTCATTGGAGGTCAGTGTTATATGACAGATGACAGACACAGATCATGGAAAGAGGAGTGCCACAAGATAAGCATGGGAAAGTCAAGAAATGGAAGGTGTACACTGTTGCTTACACCAAAGTTTCTTGCTGGGCGTGCATGCGCACGTCTGCGCGCCAAGAGGCGCGAGTAGGGCAGTGTGCGCACGTGTAAGGCTGACTGAGCATGTGGGAGCCTGTTTGCAGACTTGTAAGACTGTTTGTGCTGGTGTGCGCGTGTTTTCACCTGAATAAGAAGATTCTAAACTGTGTAAGCCTGTGTGCGTGCATGTAAGCCACTGTGAGCGTGTTTCTGCTGGTATGCGCGTTGCTCCCCCCTGAGGAAACAGAAAGGAAAAAGGAAGCATTAGAATTAGTATTAAGCTAGCAGGGAATACTGCTGGAGCTAGCAGGTGAAAACAATTAGAAGCAGGCAATTACACAGGCCGAATAGTAGCCCAGCCAAGCACTTAAAACTCTGCAAACAGCAGTGCAGGATGTTTCTCTCAAGAGACACTGCAAGACAGGAGTAAGCTATTAGAAGTGAAAACTGAAAAAGCTGAACTCAGAGCAGAAATGCTAGGGGCTGCCATAGCTGTCATAAGGAGACATAGGCTACTTGCTGAGGGTGGTGACAATGCAAATGGTGCCAGACAACCCACAGTGAGGAGACGGAGAAGAGTGTACAGGCCCAGGGTCACCTACCACGAGTTACATGAGCTGGAGATAGTTGAGCACTATAGAGTGGGCAGAGACCTCCTGCAGCAAATTGTTGAGCTGTGCAGGCCAAGCCTCACACACAGAACCAACAGAGGGGAACCCATCCCAGTGGAAACAAAGGTATGTGTTGGCCTAAGAATACTAGCAACAGGTACCTTCCAGAGACCAACTGGTGATATGATGGGGATATCACAGGCATCAGCCTCCAGGGTACTGCACCAGTTCCTGGATGCCATGTCAGCACATGTCGGTGATCATGTATATTTCCCCAATGCCCGTGAGGTATTGGCCAGCAATATGCGTCTCTTCCAGCAAATACTGGAATACCCTGAGGTAGTGGGTGAAATAGACTGCACGCACATACGCATCAAAGCACCAGTTGGTGAGCGGGGTAGGGCCTACATAAACCACAAGGTCTTCCCCTCCATCAACTGCCAGGTCATGTGTGATGCCCAGGGCATAATAATGAATGTGTGTGCTGGCTGTCCTGGGAGCTACCATGATTCCCATATCTGGCATTTGCCGCAGCTGTACCAGACATTTGCCAGTGGGGACATCCCACATGGACACCTAGTGGGGGATGCAGGTTATGCACTGGAGCCAAGGCTGATGACACCCGTCAGAAACGCACACACACCTGAACAGGAACGCCATAATGAGGCACACGCACAAACACGTAATGTAATAGAGCGTGTGTTTGGGCTGCTCAAGTCATGGTTCCGGTGTCTGGACACATCTGGTGGATCCTTGCACTTCTCACCAACTACATGTACCCAAATTGTCATGGTATGTGCTATGCTACATAATATGATCTTGCAAAAACAGCTGCAGCAGGACCAGCATTAGGCTGGGCCAAACAGCCCCCCACCATTGCCAAGACCATCACAGGCAGAGCGTGTCTCGGAGGAGGAACAACCTGAGCCTGCCCCAGTAGGCAGAAGGAGGCATGCCCAGTATGCCCTGGCCTTGGCAAAGAGGCAATGTATAGCAAATACACTGGCTCAGTAGGAACCCTGGGAATGATACCCCTCTCTGACTCACTCATATAATAACAGGGATGCCTAAAATGACATAACCTACTCTCAAACATGTACAGGGAGTGTAGTATGTGCATCCGACAGAGGCAGCCCTGCAGCACCACCTGAGGCATGAATGCCATGTGTTAAGCAATGTAACACCATGTAGTATATGCAAACTTGATGTCTCTGACTAACATCCTACCCTCACCAAGCATGATGCCACAATATGACGATGAGATGATCAATTGCAATAATTGGCTGAAGTATTGCTGTTAGTCAAAGGGGATCCAATGTGTGCCAGCCTGGGATGACATGCTGAGCATGACATGATGCTCCACCTGCTAGGGGTGGCGTGCACCTATCAGTCCTGGCAATATGGATACTGGCAAAGGCTGTTGTTACCCACAGCATGCCTTGAATAGGTAAGGCTCAAAACACAAACCCACCTCCATAGGTATCACAAGGGATAAAAACCTAGATGTAATGCTACCCAATGCCAGAAGTCTAAACAGCAAGATGCATGCAGTCTAAACTCCCCCAGTATGGAGAATGTTGATATCTGTCCTGTAACAGAAAACTGGGTCAAGGCTCACAACAGCACCCTAACACTACCAGGTTACACCTCATACTGTGCTGTACAGCCTCAAAACATGGAACAAGCTACAAAAAGAGGATGACTAGCAATAATTGTCAAGGATAACCACAACCCCATGTTGGTATCACAACAAGAAGCAGCATGGACTAGCCATGGTCAAGTAAAAGTGACTAAAACTGCCTCCCAGTTTATAGCCTTCTACAGATTACCATCCTAACACCAGGAACTGCACTTGGCCTATGTTGGAATACATGAATATATCAAGCCCTCCAAACCACATTATATTGGGTGACTGAAAATACCCAAACATAGACTGGGAGCATTATTCTAGCTCCAACACTGTAGGACAAAAGTGCCTAGAATCCATAAACCAAAATGCCCAGGAACAACGTACCACTCCCACAAGAGGGATAAGCATACTGGATGTGATAATCAGCAACATGGGTACTGGATGGCAAGATGAGAAGTGTATCCCTCACTGGTAAGACCAGACCATAGAGTAATCACTCTGGATATACACAACCTGACCACAGTCCCTGGCCAGAAAACCACAGTGAAAAACATGTGTAAAGCAAAAGTTGCACTCCTCCAAACTGATGTGGAATCCATTAAAGGCCCTGTGCAGGTGCAAAATATGGGCCACACCTCAGAACCTGTTATACAGGCATTCCATGAACACTGCCAGGAATGCATGGATTATGCAATCCCAAATAAAAGCAAGACACAATGCCATACATGCAGTCATCTGGCATGGTGGACTCCAGCCATTACCAAATCATGTAAGAGAATGAGGAAGCTACTACACGATAGAGCAAACATAAAAAGGGAAGTAATCACTGATCAGTAGTATGGCAATAAAATATGCCCACTCATACAATCCACTAAGGCCAGCTACAACAAGTTGAATCTGTGAATCTTGAGCCAATGTTACAACTGCCCCATGTACACAGACAACCCTCACCTCCCCCCAAGAAATACAAATATATGTGAGAGATGCAACCATTTATCCAAACCGGAGGCTGAGCTCTCTCAACTCAGTACTGTCAAAACTAGTCAGGAGGAGAAGGTAACCACACACACCACAAACCCAGTCTCACATAGACCTATCACAACTGCAAACCAAAGACATAAACACAGAAAAACATTCCCGGAGGCCCTAATTACAAACACACCACATCAACAGAGGCCTCCAAAGCAGACACCCAAGCAACCACTACCTCCAAACATAGCACATGCAACACATAGTACACAAAGCTGGTGTGCCAAAAGTCACAGGCCAGAAGGAGAAACAACATGCCTGATACAGTTGTAATAGGTGACTCCATAGTCAGACACACTGCTGTTCCGCTCACCAGACTGAACAAGGGAAAGGGTACAGTCAGCTGCCTGTAGGCTGCTACAATACGCCACATAACACAAGTACGCAGGTCACCCCAAAGCAAGTAGAAATATGATGCAGTCATTGTCCATGCTGGCGTGAATGACCTGAGATGTACCTCCCCGGACTACATGAAAAGAGACATAGATGAGCTCTCCAATTATGTAGTCCAGGCTGGTATGACACTGACCGTGTGCAGCATCCTACCCTCACCAAGAATGATGCCACAGTACAAACACAGAATGATCAGCTTTAACAAGTGGCACAGTTAGGGCACAAGGGAGATCCAATGTCTGTCTGCTTGGGATGTCATGCTTCACAAGCCACGCTGCTGTGCCAGGGATGGCTTGCACCTGTTACCCCTGGGCGTCTGGATATTGGATAAGGCTCCTGCCACCTCCATAGAGCCTTTCATAGGCAAGGCTGAAAAGACTAACCCACCTCCCTAGAAAACATAAGTGGAAAGAAACATAAGGGTAATGCTGCCCAATGCCAGACGTGTAAACCTCAACATGCATGCTCCCAAGGCCCTCCCCAGTATGGAGAACATCGATATCCGTGCAGTGACAGAAACCTGCAGCAAGGCTCCTGACAGCACACCAGCACTACCAGGTTATACCTCATATCATGCGTTATGGCCCCAAAACTTGGACCAAAACATAAAAGGAGGGGGAGTATCCATATTCAGCACAGACACCCACACGTCCAGGTAACTGACAATGCATGAAGCATCGGAGACCACCCATGTGCAACTAACCATAGGCAAAACAGCTGTACAGTCTGTAGCATGCTACAGACCACACTCTCACACACAGGAACCCCACTCAGCCGTCCTGAAGACACTGGACATTATGCATGTCTCACCAAATACCAAACAAGGTACTCACAAATTACCACATAGGTGGTAATCCATTATGTATGGAAGGAGTAATCAGGGACCTAGGGACACAAGTGGACAGTAACCTGTCATGTGACACTCACATTGCCAATGTGGCTAGGAAGACTGTCTATATTGGACACCGTATCATGAAAGGATTCACATCTACGTCAACAAAGGTCATTGTGCCCCTATACTGTTCTCTTATCAGACCCAATAATCTAGTACAATGCCTCATTTGGGATGTACCTTACCCGACAGCTGCAGCAGTTAGAAAGACCTCAAAGGTACCTCACCAAGACGATAAAGGGTCTCAAATATTTGTCATATGCTGCCTGGCTGTAGACACCCCAGCTGTATGCAGTCGCATGCTGCCTACGCAGAGGCATTGCATGCCTGTTGTACAAGGCCATGTCCAACACAGGAGTAATGGACATGCTCCACCCCAGAAAACCCAAATCCCTCGGAGCTGTGAGAGTGAGAGATGTCAACCTCAACACATAATGAAATAGGATGTGCTGGAGGGACAGATACATAACCCAGAGGCTCCCTACACCCTGGAATGGAATCCCACTCCATGTTAGGCAGAGCCCCTCACTGACTCTCTTCAACAGGAATCTTGCCAAGTGGATGGATGATTGAAGATGTACACTGGGGGTCTTCACTGTGTCACGTCCAGACAGAGGCACAGTAAAGTAAATCATAAATGGCCATAATATTCACATAGCAAGGGGTGGCAAAAGCCACACACACTCTGGCTAGGCTTAGAAATGCCCTAGGGTGGATAGCCTAGTATGAACCTATGAACCTATGAAGATACAAATTGTACAGGACACTAAGGATAATCACAAGGCTTTCTTAACTGATGGTAGGAACCTTGTTGGGAATTCACAGATATGCTCCGAATCACTCAAATATTACAAACATACCAAACACACACACATATTGCCAACATCCAACCTGACAGGTGCAGTGCAACCCCCCCCCCAAAAAATGCAAAATATCTATCCCAGCAGAGTGCTGGCCCCCTGACATTGCAGATGCTGAGGTAACAGCCAGCATCTACAAAGCAAAACACACAGCATCAATGGTATGAGATGGTGTCCTGGGCTGAGTCCAACATGGACTCCAAGAAGAATGGAAAGCCAAATAACACTACTGCTCAATGTCAGCCTTACCACAGGATATGTACCCAAAGAGCAATGTACAACAACAGTGGTCCTTCTCCACAAAGGTGTTGCCTGAATGGATACTACAAACTACCACCCCAGAATGCTGACAAGCTTGGTCTGCAAAGCTATGGAAAGGATCAGCATGTACCTCAGACATAAAGATATTGGAGACCTACTGACACTGGACCCTACCCAGTGTGGCTTTCTTAAGTGCAGATCCTGCCCCTTAAACATGTTTGACTCATTTGAAACAGTCATTAAGGTCATTGATGAGGGGAATGTGGTCCACACAGCCTAGCTGGACCTTGCAAAAGGCTTCCATACAATACCCCACGTGTTCATTATAGATAAGCTCACCAGCTTAAATATAAATGCCTATGTCAGTAGAGGGGTTGCAAATCAGACCAAGGACAGAACTGACATGGTCAGAAATGCTGCAGCCATGTCAGACTACAAACCAGATACAACTGGCATCCCACAAGGCTCGGTCCTGGGACCTCTCTTGTTTGGTATATATGTCCCATAGGTACAGGCCAACATGGAAGGACTGTGTCTGAACAAGTTTGCAGAGGACTACAAACTGGCCACCATATCTGACCCTCCAGCTGACACAAGCATCCCACAAAAGGGCCACATAGAAACAGACAACTGGTGCCATAGCCATGTCAGCAAGCTAATTGCAGAAAAGTGTATAGTCAACCCCTGTGGATATACAGTAAGTGCCCACCAATTACCACATAGGTGTTAACCCATTAAGTACTTAAGATGTAATAAGAGACCTGGGGACACAAGTTGATAGATATCTTGCATTGGACAAGAATGTGGCTGTAGTGGTTACAGAAACATACCATATACCCACCTAATCATGAAGGTAGTCAGATCTAGATCAGGGGAGGCCATTGTGGCTCTGCAGTCATCCTTCATCAGCATCACAATTGACTACAATGGCCCCTGTGGAATGTACCTCAGCAGACACCTCAATCAACTGGAAAGACCCCAAAAGTACCTCACCAGGAGTATCAAAGAGCTTGAACAGATGCCATGTGTTGCCTGATTAAACAAACTGCAGCTCCACACACTGCCATACTGCCTGCCCAGAGGCAAGCTGTGCCTGATGTATAAAGCCATGTCCAAGCTGGAATCAATGAACATGCTGCACCTTGTACAATCTGAATGGCAGTGAGCTATGCACATGAGAGACCTGAACGCCAGCACTGACATACATAGGACAAGCTGTACTGAATGATCCATAACACAGAAGCCACCCCCACTCTTGAGTAAACTCCCAGTACAGGTTAGCCAGAGAGTCACCCATCAACTCTCCACAAGAGGAATCTTGATGAGTGGATGGGAGATGGTAGGTTTACCCTGGGTATCACTGTTATGTCACAGGTAGACAGAGGCATGGCAAACTCCAGTTACAATGTGTGTCGAAGGACAAACACACTCTCTGACTAGCATTAGAAATGGCCTAGGGCACATCGCTAGTGTTTGCTAATGTCCACCTATGTTGTGGAATACACTACCAATGTTGGACAAGCCTGGTTTAAGTAGTCCATATCTGAACATAATGCAACATGGTCATATGTGCACAACTGGCCCCTAAACAGTCTGTTGTGCTCACTATGAAAATTTAAAGCAGTGATAGGACTAAAGCCCCGGATACTGTCCACCACAGTGAAAGTACTGAACCAGTACACTATATGGTACTACAGTGTTAGGTCAGTATGAAAGGATGTTGACAACTGTATGCAAAGTATCCCATGCAAACCCTGCAGGCACAGTATAATCCCTGTTGTGTTCAGACATGAAGCAGTTGGCCAGTAAGTACACAACATGACACCCAACACACAACCATAAACGTGAGGTATTGTTGAAGTTCACACTCATCCACAAATGTGGTGGACTGCAGAGTTCAACATATGGAAAGCTCACACTGGGCATGCTCTCACACTTTGATAAATGAGACATATGTCAGACAACATGCCATGGAAAGGCTGAACTGGGCATGCTCACACACTTAGGCCATATCTCAGTTTAGCAGTTGGCCACACATATCTGGTATTTGTACGTGTTATTCCAGGAACCAACCACATTACAGCAATCTGCCCAGTGCACACAGTTAAATGACTACAGAGACATAAGTGATATAGTGGATCCCTCTCATATTCAAACATCTTCCACAGATACACAAGTTATTCATAGAAACAGGGAATGCTATAGCAATAAAGACCTGCAAACAGTCTATCAGCAACAAATATTGTGCATCTGACAATTAAACATATGGGTGTACAGGTCAATACTAGGCTGTTTGCCCTAGGGAATGAAAGCTTAGCCAGAGTGTGCTTGGCGTCTGCATCCCCAGTACAGTAGGCTACTGTGCCACTGTAAAGTAGGTCACATAAGGCACTGTTTGAGGCTAGTGTGCTGTGCCTCTGTCAAGCAGGGACACAGTGGAGATCCAAGGGGTTGAATTTGCTATGCTACATCCATGTTGTTGGTGTGTGCTGGAAGAGGGTTGGTGAGGACCTCTAACAGTAAGTGGGCATCAATAACAGACTGAGGGGAGCTTTATCTGCAGTGTCTGGACAATTTCACTGTCAACACGTTGTCGTGATGATTATGAGGGATTGAAGTGTCATGCCAGTACTGTTCAGAAATGTCCTCCTTCTGTGGGCTACTGCTCTGCAATTTATTAGCTCACTCCGTCTGTTGGACAGCTCATATATGGCTGGTGTACACATGACAGGGTGTCCTGTTGTGGAGGAGTCATGGGTATATTTGGGATAGCCATGATAAATGCAAACCTTCCACATGCTCATAGAATGCAATTGTCAAGGATTATGCAGAGTGGCCTGTATACTCCCCCAGCATGGGTCCTTTGAAGTCTTCCACCCCAGTCTTCACAAGTGCAAAGTCTGCTTTTGATAAATGCAATTTGTTTGCAGTGACAAACTTGCCTGGGGGTGGGGATGGGATATGGATGCCCAGGGAAAGGTGGGTATGGTCAGATATCAACAATGGTGGTCTACCTCTGGTGTGGAACAGTGAGTATCCATGTTGCAAATGGTCAGGTGCAATATGTATTCCCCCTTGTGGCTGTGGTGAGTGGTCCTGCCATAGCACATGGACTCACAAATTGTAGTGGCTGTAGGGTAATGTTGTAGAGGCCTGAGTAGTTCCCACACACAATATACCTGTACCTGACATTAACAACTGGAATGGTGTATGTAAACACATTCATATCTTGGCACTGTTCCCAGGGAAGCAAAGTGTGTGTCCTGGATGTGGGAGGGGTGGTCTGAACTGGTTGCGTTGTGTGTTACAGGTCCTGTGGTCATGAAGCATGGTATAAAACATAGCCTGCCAGTGCTGATGTGCATATCTGACCCTGAAGTAGGTGGCTGCAAATGCATATATATGCTATCCCCCACCTGACAGGTAGTAATAGATGTACATACCTCTGTATAAATAATGATGCCAGCACCCTATAAATACTGCAAGTGCAGAGCAGATGTCCAGTAATTCGGATAGTGCGCTCTGCTAATGCGTCTCCCTCAAGTGTCATAACATAGTTAGGTAGGGGTTTGAATCCTGCAAATGCTCAGTGGGTGAGCGGGGTTGGTGTGTGGGCAATT
Source organism: Protopterus annectens (assembly GCF_019279795.1). NCBI lineage: Eukaryota > Metazoa > Chordata > Ceratodontiformes > Protopteridae > Protopterus > Protopterus annectens. Next base: position 1,639,213,569 of record NC_056729.1, on the reverse strand, counting down.
CTGTGTGAGAGAAATGTCCCTTTTGGCAACTAGGAAAACACACTACAGGATGCACATTCCCCTTTCTAAACACTGATGATGTCAGCACCATATAAGTACAGCAGGAGAAGGGAAATCTCCCAGTAATGTGAATAGCGCGCTCTGCTAATGTGTCCATCTTGAGTGTCATAACATAGTTAGGTAGGGGTTTGAATCTTGAGAAGTGTCCCTTTTGGCAGCTAGCAGAACACACTACAGGATGCACATTCCCCTTTCTAAACACTGATGATGTCAGCACCCTATAAGTACAGCAGGAGAAGGGAAACTTCCCAGTAATGTGAATAGCGCGCTCTGCTAATGCGTCCGTCTTGAGTGTCATAACATAGTTAGGTAGGGGTTTGAATCCTGCAAGTGTGTGTGTTTGGGTGAGGGGGGATTAGTGTGTCTGCAATTCTGTGTGATAGAAATGTCCCTTTTGGCAACTAGGAAAACGCACTACAGGATGCACATTCCCCTTTCTAAACACTGATGATGTCAGGGGGTGGAAGTAGGGTGTGTGCAATTACATGCATGAGAGAACTGACCCTTTTGTCAACCAGTACAATACACCAGCTGTTGCATATTCCAATCTTTACACGGAGATGATGTCAGCACCCTACAAGTACAGCGGAAGAGGGCAAATCTCCCAGTAATGCAAATAGCACGCTCTGCTACTGCGTCTCTCACTACTGTCATAGCACAGTTAGTTATGGCTTTGAATTCCACACATGCCACATGTATTTTTGTCACACAGAATGCCCACATGTGTGGGTTGTTGTTCACAATAATGCATGACATCAATTAAACCAGTAATGGCAATGGACACAGATGATGTATGTGTGTGCCAAATACACATATGTACCTGTGACCTTCAATAGTTCCCATTTCTGATGCCTGCCACATGTGAATACATAGTATTTGCACTGGATAACATTATGACTGTGGTCTTCTGTGCGAGTGCTGCATGTGGTATGTGTATATACAGTGTGAGTTGTATATGGTATCATCCTAGCAGCGAGGGATACACATCTGGTCTGGGGCATATAGTCTACATGTTGTTGATGAACAGGTGCTGCATGTTTTCACCTGTTGTGGGAGTGGTAACAAGTTGTTCCATAGCAATGCAGTGACTACATGCTAGGAACCTTTCAGATAGGGTGTTGTAGCTACAGTAATTCATCAGCATTCAGTAATACTTCAGCATTCTTGGTGAGGGTATGATGCCAACCAAGGTCAGGGTCATACCAGCCTGTGCCACATGCTCAGACAGCCCTTCTATGTTCCCTATCATGTAGTCCAGGGAGATACATCACAGGTCAGCCATAGTGGCATGGACAATGACTGAGTCATATGTGTCCATGCCTCTGACTGACCTGTATGCTTGTGTTATGTGGTGGACCATAGTGCCCCACGGGCATATCACTCTGACCTTCACCTTGCCCAGCCTGGTGAGCGGGACCTCACTGTACCTGACAATAAAGGTACCTAACACAACTGTAGCAGGTGTGTTGTCTAGCCATACAGGCTGTGACTGTTTGGCACACAGGATTTGTGTGCTATGTGTTGCATGTGCTGTGTTTTGGCTTAACGTATGCCTCTGTGCCAGCTGCAGAGGTGTCTGCTGCTCAGGCAGGATGCTATTCTGAGGCTCCACGAATGCCCCAGTGTGTTCATGTATTTGGATTGCTGTCAGTGTAGGTCTACATCAGACTGGTATTGTAGTCACTGTAGTATTTCATGCCACCTGACAGGTTATGCCAGTACTGGGTTCAGAGTGCTTAGTCCCCAGTTTGGCTATGTGGTTGCATCTCATACATGTGTTGTATGTCCATGTGTAGGGGAGAGGGTTGACTGTGTACATGTGGCAGCTGTGACATTGCCACATGACTCACATATTCCACAACTGTACCATAGAGGTGACTGACAAGTGACCTTTGCACATGCTACCATAGTATTGTGATTGCCATGGTGATTAACAGCACATAGGGCCAATGGGGAACAAGGTACAGAAGGTGAGTATGTGAGGGTGTAGTGCCTTTGATTAGTTAGCACTGGCATATATGACTGCTCACATGGTCAAATGCCAGGTAAGTCATATGCAATGTGTCACAGGCAACGTACATGCGAACAGGACAAACAGTGACATTCTGTTAAGTGAAACATGGCCATACATATAGTAAGCTATGCAGATGTCACTAGGAGTCCACAGAAGCTCTGTAAATCTGCATTGCAGGTGGGATCAGTGTTCCAGGGTAACTGCAAGCAAACATGCATGCAAACAAAGCTACAGTAAGCAGGGCTGCATGTAGTCCATTGTACAACAAACAAGCTGTACCACTTCCAGTAGGTAACAGTGCAAATATGCAGGCACTATACACATGTACATGGAAATACACAGGTCAGATGGCCAGGGTCCAGTCTCAGCGCACACAAGTGTACAGACCATGTACCGTCAGGATGTACAATAACCGGATGGAAACCCAGGTGCTCATACCTGCAGTAATACACATGTCAAATAACAGACACTGAGCCATCACTCAGTGGTTCCATACTTAGTAGGATGTATGCTACCTGTCCTGCCACCACAGTATCCCTGACATTTATGGGGACTCTCCCTCCTGTGAAAGTTAGTTTTCTGTGTTGGGGCTGTCTAGCATGGTATGAGATGTGAGCTTGCAGTGCTACGGTGCTCCTGTGTGTCCTGTACCAGTAGTGTAGTACTGCACACATATCAACATCCTCAAACATCCGCATTGCAGAGTCTAGTGTGGCCAACATGTCACTCGCAGTTTACATGTCCATCATTGCGTATCAATACTTTCATTACCTTATCCCCTGTGCTACCTATGTATGTAGCCTTCTGTTGACATCCTTACCACCAGTATACCAACATGTGCAGATGATACACTATGGTACTTACCATGGGTGTAGAAAACAGTACAAGACAATCATACCCTTACTGCATCAGGCATGCTGGGATATACCCACAATTATATCAGCACACTGTACTGTTAACAACATGATACTATTACTACACATCTATGTAGTCACCCTGTGCATCAGCAACATGTTAACCTGTACCTGCACTGATGTTACAGATTGCAGGAGGTGGCACAGTTTCATCATATGCACAGGGTGTGAACTTGGTATGCCTGAGTCTGCCACTGATACCACCAATTGACATGTATGTGTATGTGTGTTGGTGAGGGACAGCAGTACAAGGTGGGGCAATGTTGATGCAGTGTATGCGTGTATGCGGTAGCCCTAGGTTTTGTCAATTCGCATGTGTGTACAGATGTACACAGTTCCACCTCATGGCTGCCATATACCGGTGTTTGTGGACAGCCACAGACTGTACCTGCCAGGCCATACAGATCAGTGTCTCTGGCCACGGACATGGTACCTGTGCCTTGCAGGGGTGCTACGGACTGTATTCTGTACCAATCCAGACTGGGTACTGTCATCAGAAGCAGGTGTTCATTGACTGGACACATATCCCTGTTGGGCCTGTCCAGAGCCACGTGCATGTGGTCTCCTGGGGTGGTCTGATGACAGCACAGACCCAACATTGCTGGGGCTGCTGCTGGCACTATGGGGGTGGGGGTGGCCGTGGCCCTGTTGTCGTCCACAACAAATGCCAGCTGTTTCTGTTGCTGGCATATGCCCACATCTACGCCTCAACCGTCCACCATTGCCCTGGCTCATGGACATGTAGTTGTGGAACTGATCTAATATGTCCCCACAATGTCTGCCTATGACATCGGTGAAATTACGGATGGCAGCTGCAATGTCACGCATACTGTCAGTCATGGCTGTGCGACATGCTGTCAGCTCCCTCAGACCCTGTCTGGTGTACCGTTCCATACGTGACTGTGCCTGCATGACAGCCCGAAACATAGCTGAGGTTGTAAGACCTCTGTGGGCACATCTGACAGGGGCAGGACACCCCCGGATGCTCCCATGAGAACCTCTGGACACCTGTCTGTGTGGGACCATCTCAGGGCCATGCCCATGGCTGCTGTGTGGGGATGCATGTGCCACAGATACCACAGTACCCTGGTCAATGCCCACTGTATCCTGTCCATCACCTAGGGACATTGGTGACAAAGGGTGTATTGGCAGGATGACTGTGTGCATTGATGGGGTTGACAGCTGTGTACTGTCAATTGGCTGACCAATGATGGACCCTGGCACACCTTCCTGTGCCATTACACAGATGTCATCATTATCAGTACCCGTGGCACCTGATTCAGGTTCCCTGCTGCATGACACCAGAGCAGCACCTGAACCTGTGGGAGGGAAACAGGAAACACAGTTTACAATGTCTACACAATGTTACCAGTGATGCACACATGCACACATGCACACGTGCACAGGTGCACAGGTGCACACATGCACACATGCACAGTTGCACACATGCACAGGTTCACACATGCACACATGCACACATGCACAGGTGCACACATGCACACATGCACAGGTGCACATATGCACACATGCACATGTGCACACGTGCACAGGTGCACACATGCACACATGCACACATGCACACTTGCACACAGTTGCACACTTGCACACTACTCAGTATGTGAGATATCAACACACAGACACAGACACACCTGCATGCCTACACAGAGCACTACTAAGTGAGCCTAATATTACTATTACTATCAAGACTATTAAAGGTATTGTTAATACACACTCACCAGCATGGATAGGCTGCATTGCTGTTACAGCGGAGGGACCTGCAGAAGTGAGGAAATTAATGTCAGTGGGCACAACTGTGCCATTGTTACTGAATATGATACAGGTCAGTAGTACAACAGTTGCCTTTCACAGGTCAGCTGCTGATATTGAGAATATCACACTTGCACATTAAATACTATGATGATAGCTACAAACCAAGGACACACCTCACACATGCATTAACTACCAGTGTACACAACAGTCAACTATACATATGGCATATTACCTGCACGCTCGTAGTCTTGGTGCTGTGTGGCTCCAGCCTCCATCATAATGCAGGTCTGTTGCTGTTGTTGTTGGCGGGCTGGAGCCACAACACTTATGAGTAGTCCCTCCAGTCTGGTGAGTGGGGGATGTGTAGCCAGCCCACCACCTGTGGCAACCTGTTGCCTGTGGATATCCGACGCACGCAGATGGACATTTCTGATTAAATCACTGCAGTGATGTCGTACCTGCTCATATGTCCTATTATGCGTGGCCTATGTCATTTACCCGACAGCCAGGTCTTGCCACAGTGCAGCCCTCTCCTGCTGATTCTGGCTGGTGCGGGAAAAGAGTATTGCATAATCCCGCACCAGGCTCTGGTGTATTTCCTCATCCTCAGCTGCAGAGTATGCTGGATTGCGCTGGTGAGCTATGGTCCTGAAAAAGGAAATAAAATGATATCAGCAAAATATGTCAGCAGAATTTGGCACACATACTACACATGCTACTCGACTGTTGTGATACAACATATCTCACATATATAGCATCCGTCTGTCTATTGGTGGATACACATGTAAATGGCCAGGTATCAGTGCTCAGCCAACAACTGTGCAACAGTACCTGGCACACTCCATACGACATACTACCAAACCCCAACAGTCAGAACACTGATTCAGGTCCAAAGCACCTCCTCACTCTGGGGGTTTGTATCAAGGTACTGTATGGGGTACATCATCAACTACTGTGATCTAACCACAAACTAATTGCTCTGGATATACATATCCCACCTCCACCACCAGCACAAACGACTACAGTGAATAACATTTCAAATGCAAACTTTACACTTTGTAACACTGAGATGGTATCCTTTAAGCCCACTGGGCCAGTGGAAGACACAATCCACAATGCTGACTCCTTCACAAATGATTTCTACGGACATCTCCGAGAATGCATGGATCATGCAATCCCATATAAGACCAAGACACTCTCCACAAAGGGAAAGCATCCTATCTGGTGGACCCAGCCATAGACAGATTGTATAACAAAAGATGGAAGCTACTGCAAGACAGAGCATAATTCCATAAAGGGAAGGCATGTCTGATCAGCACTAGTAAAAAGCTATGTTCTCTCATACAAATATCCATGGGCAACTTTGAGAGGAAAATCACCGGGGACACTACAAATTACCACAAGGCCTTCTTCAGTTATGTTAGAAACCTGGTCAGAAACCCTCCAATATGCTCATAGTTAGTACACAACAACAAATAATTCACTGAACCCACAGATATTGGCAACATTGTGGCAGACAGGTTCAGTGCAAGTTTCCCCCCTCCCTCTCCCCCAAACTAAGACACACTTATCCCAGCTGAATGTAACCTTCCTGTCATCACAGATGTCCAGGTGAGTGCCGCCCTCAGAAAAGCAGAAAACACAGCATCAATGGGACCTGATGGTATCCCCGGTTGCATGCTACATGAACTCCAAGAGGAGCTAAACACACATATAGAAGTGCTATGTAACACTAGCCTGACTACAGGATATGTACCTGTACACTGGCGTACAGCAGCAGTGGTTCCACTCCACGAAGGAGGCACCTCTACATACCAATACAATACAACACAATACAATACAATACAATACAATACAATACAATATACTATTGCCCCTGGGACTACAGCAGCATACTGTTCTGCTACCCAGACCATTGTGACACATGTGATGTGATGGTACCTGCTCCTGTCAAACAGTTACACAGGGTGACTCATATGGCATATTACCTATCTGACTAACATTCAGCAGGGGTATGTGTGACATGTACTCATGGGGAGTGTTGCTTCTTAACGCTGTGTGGTTTATTGCAGGGTATGTCTTATCTGTGGGTAGGAACCTGTACGTCCGCCATGTGCTCTCTACTGCGGTGTCAACAAGGCACACAGCAGTCATTTAGGTTGTGGATGGTGTGAGGTGTTACTATGGTTGTTGGACATCTGTCATGGGTGTGACTTAAGTATGTAAATCCAGGAGTGGTAACCTCTATGTGGGTAGTATGTGTGTACTCTGTGGTGTTGTCAGTCACTATGCATTGGTAATGTGTTTGAGTGCATTGTCACAGTGTTGTACATGTCACTGTGTCTTTCTCCATATCTGTAGCTGTCATGTGAGGCCATACACCTGAACCTGTGGGAGGGAAACAGGAAACACAGTTTACACGCCATGTCTGCTGACACAATGTGCAGGTACCAGTGATGTGCCACATGCACACATGCATTGGGGCACATTGTACACAGGTGCACACATGCACACATGCACAGTGGTGGGCAGCCATGCACAGGTGGTTACTGGTGTGTGGTTCCAGGTTTTGATTTTCGACACTGATCTACGTTTTTGTCACACATGCACACATGCACACATGCACAGGTGCACACATGCACACATGCACACATGCACATATGCACACATGCACATGTGCACATGCACAGGTGCACACATGCACACATGCACACATGCACACTTGCACACAGTTGCACACTTGCACACTACTCAGTATGTGAGATATCAACACACAGACACAGACACACCTGCATGCCTACACAGAGCACTACTAAGTGAGCCTAATATTACTATTACTATCAAGACTATTAAAGGTATTGTTAATACACACTCACCAGCATGGATAGGCTGCATTGCTGTTACACCGGAGGGACCTGCAGAAGTGAGGAAATTAATGTCAGTGGGCACAACTGTGCCATTGTTACTGAATATGATACAGGTCAGTAGTACAACAGTTGCCTTTCACAGGTCAGCTGCTGATATTGAGAATATCACACTTGCACATTAAATACTATGATGATAGCTACAAACCAAGGACACACCTCACACATGCATTAACTACCAGTGTACACAACAGTCAACTATACATATGGCATATTACCTGCACGCTCGTAGTCTTGGTGCTGTGTGGCTCCAGCCTCCATCATAATGCAGGTCTGTTGCTGTTGTTGTTGGCGGGCTGGAGCCACAACACTTATGAGTAGTCCCTCCAGTCTGGTGAGTGGGGGATGTGTAGCCAGCCCACCACCTGTGGCAACCTGTTGCCTGTGGATATCCGACGCACGCAGATGGACATTTCTGATTAAATCACTGCAGTGATGTCGCACCTGCTCATATGTCCTATTATGAGTGGCCTATGTCATTTACCCGACAGACCAGGTCTTGCCACAGTGCAGCCCTCTCCTGCTGATTCTGGCTGGTGCGGGAAAAGAGTATTGCATAATCCCGCACCAGGCTCTGGTGTATTTCCTCATCCTCAGCTGCAGAGTATGCTGGATTGCGCTGGTGAGCTATGGTCCTGAAAAAGGAAATAAAATGATATCAGCAAAATATGTCAGCAGAATTTGGCACACATACTACACATGCTACTCGACTGTTGTGATGCAACATATCTCACATATATAGCATCTGTCTGTCTATTGGTGGATACACATGTAAATGGCCAGGTATCAGTGCTCAGCCAACAACTGTGCAACAGTACCTGGCACACTCCATATGACATACTACCAAACCCCAACAGTCAGAACACTGATTCAGGTCCAAAGCACCTCCTCACTCTGGGGGTTTGTATCAAGGTACTGTATGGGGTACATCATCAACTACTGTGATCTAACCACAAACTAATTGCTCTGGATATACATATCCCACCTCCACCACCAGCACAAACGACTACAGTGAATAACATTTCAAATGCAAACTTTACACTTTGTAACACTGAGATGGTATCCTTTAAGCCCACTGGGCCAGTGGAAGACACAATCCACAATGCTGACTCCTTCACAAATGATTTCTACGGACATCTCCGAGAATGCATGGATCATGCAATCCCATATAAGACCAAGACACTCTCCACAAAGGGAAAGCATCCTATCTGGTGGACCCAGCCATAGACAGATTGTATAACAAAAGATGGAAGCTACTGCAAGACAGAGCATAATTCCATAAAGGGAAGGCATGTCTGATCAGCACTAGTAAAAAGCTATGTTCTCTCATACAAATATCCATGGGCAACTTTGAGAGGAAAATCACCGGGGACACTACAAATTACCACAAGGCCTTCTTCAGTTATGTTAGAAACCTGGTCAGAAACCCTCCAATATGCTCATAGTTAGTACACAACAACAAATAATTCACTGAACCCACAGATATTGGCAACATTGTGGCAGACAGGTTCAGTGCAAGTTTCCCCCCTCCCTCTCCCCAAACTAAGACATACTTATCCCAGCTGAATGTAACCTTCCTGTCATCACAGATGTCCAGGTGAGTGCCGCCCTCAGAAAAGCAGAAAACACAGCATCAATGGGACCTGATGGTATCCCCGGTTGCATGCTACATGAACTCCAAGAGGAGCTAAACACACATATAGAAGTGCTATGTAACACTAGCCTGACTACAGGATATGTACCTGTACACTGGTGTACAGCAGCAGTGGTTCCACTCCACGAAGGAGGCACCTCTACATACCAATACAATACAACACAATACAATACAATACAATACAATACAATACAATATACTATTGCCCCTGGGACTACAGCAGCATACTGTTCTGCTACCCAGACCATTGTGACACATGTGATGTGATGGTACCTGCTCCTGTCAAACAGTTACACAGGGTGACTCATATGGCATATTACCTATCTGACTAACATTCAGCAGGGGTATGTGTGACATGTACTCATGGGGAGTGTTGCTTCTTAACGCTGTGTGGTTTATTGCAGGGTATGTCTTATCTGTGGGTAGGAACCTGTACGTCCGCCATGTGCTCTCTACTGCGGTGTCAAGGACGACACACAGCAGTCATTTAGGTTGTGGATGGTGTGAGGTGTTACTATGGTTGTTGGACATCTGTCATGGGTGTGACTTAAGTATGTAAATCCAGGAGTGGTAACCTCTATGTGGGTAGTATGTGTGTACTCTGTGGTGTTGTCAGTCACTATGCATTGGTAATGTGTTTGAGTGCATTGTCACAGTGTTGTACATGTCACTGTGTCTTTCTCCATATCTGTAGCTGTCATGTGAGGTACATACCGTGGCAGCCATTGTGTGGTGTGGAGGGGTACACTGACCTACATGTCCATAGCTGACACACCATGTCTGCTGACACATACCATGTGCAGGTATTCCAGGAATAGTGTGCCACTGTGACTATCATTGGGGGGACTATTGTACACATTTATGACCCTGTTCACCCCTGACACATGCAGTGGTGGGCAGCCAATCACATATCTGGTGGTTACTGGTGTAGGTGATTTGAAATGGGGTGTGGTACTCCAGTTTTGACACTGGTGTTCACTCCATGCCTTTGTCACCAGGCACCTGTTGCAATGCATCTGTACACATGTGCCTCACTCAGAATATATATACATCTCTCTATCTATATATATATATATATATATATATATATATATATACATATACATATATATATATATATATATATATATATATCTATATATATATATATATATATATATGTCTATATATATATATATATATATATGTCTGTATACATATACACATATATATATCTCGATGTACATATATTGCTATAGATATGGAGAGGGGGGTAGTGTGACAGAGAGGGGGTGAGAGTGACAGAGGTGACAGTGTAGATAGTCAGATCTGTCTGTCTATGTATATGTATCTACATATATCTATATCTGTATGTGTGTATTACATATACATGTTTCTACATATTCTATCTATCTACATCTGTCTATGTATTCCTACATCCCTCTCTATGTATGTATACATATATGCATATTATATATATATATATATATATATATATATATATATATATATATATGGGTTCCTATGAATACACAGTCAGAGTCAGAACACACTCACCCCCTCGCCGACACCAAAGCATCGACTGTTCAGAACATCGACATTTCAGTGGATCTTCCCCTTACAGGACCCATGGTAGCACTTGTTTCTCTATTACGATGTTAAGGACAACACAAATTGTAAACAGTCGCGTAAACCTTACGCGTTGCAACAGGGAAACAAGTGCTACTATGGGTCCTGTAAGGGGAAAGATCGCTTACCTGAAATGTCGATGTTCTGAACAGTCGATGCTTTGGTGTCGATGAGGTGAGTGTCGTGTATTCATAGGAACCTATATACATATATATATATATATATATATATATATATATATATATATATATATATATATATATAGATAGATATATATATATATATATATATATACATACATACATAAACTGACATACATACGTATCCATATGATAGATAGGTATATCAACATGTTTGTTTACAAAACTGTATACACACACTAACATACTGCTAAACATACATAACTGTGAAACCTACTTTGTACATTGCACTACAACCTACATTCAACCTACATTGATATGTGCACATAGATGCCCTCACATACATATGTATGTACAGCCTTCACTGATAGTTGCTGTATGTCCCCTGCCCTATGCACATCTTCATATACATATGGATACAGACCAATGACACATATGGAGGGTTCACAGTATGTAGACTTTTAAAGTATTACTTTACATTACCTGTGTTTGTCACAGCTGCTTGTGTTGCCGTTTGGTTTGGTGTCCTGCTGCTGCTGCTCCAGTTGGCAGATGTCAGCTTTCTAGTCGGATTTGATGAGTGTTTTTGTTTGTGTATGTTTTTTCTCTCTCTCTCTCTCTCTCTCTCTCTCTCTCTCTCTCTCTCTCTCCAGGGTGTGCAGTGAAAGTATTGCATGTGTGGACTGGGAGTACAGCATGCTTTTGTAGGTATCTGCATATGTCCATGTGATGGCCTCTGCACCAATTGTTAGCCAACATTTGCTAATTGCATGCAGCCAGTTGTGTACTGATTGCAGTTCTCACTGTGATTCCAGGACAGTGCTATAAAAAGGTATGTGAGATAGGTGTAGCCCTTTCAGAGTTTAAGGGCAGGGACCATGCTGGTATGCTGTGGACACTGTTCTGTGAGTGTAAAGGTTAGTATCTCTCTCATATTTCTGGCTGTGTTGTAGATTAACATTTCTCCATTCATTTCTCCAGTTTCCTGTACTAAGTGTGTATGTACACTGACACCTAAGACTACTACTGCTGTTAATGTGGGTGTGTGTGCTTTCCTGTGGGACTTGTGGTGTAACTGGTATGTAGCAGTGGACCTTGCACTTTGTTGCTATGGCTTCAGTATTTGCCCTTTACATTCACTACTTGTATGCCTGCTAGGTGTCTTGACTGTAGTGTGTTGCTGTGGCTTTCCTATTTTCCATGTACATTCACACCTTGGAATGCTTGCTATATCTGCTAGGGTGTTACTGCATGCAGTGTGGTCTGGCCATGGTGTGGGCCTTGACATCTATTGGGGTATTTGAGTATGCTGCTGAGCAGGCCCCAGAGACTCTCAGGTGCATCTTTTATCTATGTCATGGAATGGTACATATCAGTGGGGTACACCCATTAAATTGCCTGATATTCTGCAGTTGTGACTGTGGGTTAGCATGAGCATATGTATTACTACACTATTTCCGACATGCAAGTGGTGCATACTTTCAGTACTTCATAGTTACCATTGCATGTGTTGTAACACCTTTCTGCCTACTGTTTGTACATTTCACAGGGAGTCTGTGGGGCATCCCTGTAACTCAGTCACTGTTGCTATGTCTAGGCTCTTAACTATTCAAATATGGCAGTGTCAGACCTCTCAAGTGTACAGATATTTGCAGGATGTCCACATTTTTGCCACATATTTTGGTCCATATCTCATAAACAGCTTTTTCTGCCAAATCACTCTGGGTTCAAGTCAGACTATAGTGACAAACATTTCAGTTTCAGACTTCATACTCTTCCAAACATCCAATATAATGTGATACCTGTTACTCTCTCAACGGTCTAAGTTTGTTGGAGCAATATTTGGAATGTGTCCCTGTTTTTGGCCTTTGCTCCACATTTTTTATTACTTAGTCCGGATGTGTTGCTGTAAGAGGTTGTGGGGTATGGACAGTGATTATCCTGCTGTGAGTATGTGTGTGGCTTGCAAGGTGCTACAGTGACATTATTACCTACTAGCTACCAACTAGCATGGCTGTTTCTGTTCACACACTACTATTATTGAAATCCACTACATTTGGCAGTAAATATACATGACATGCTTTGTGTACTACACATCCTATATTCCCTTTACATTCATTCCTACTATTACATGATATATTTATTGTAGCACAATGTTCTTATATCACAGTCATGGCTTAGTGGTAAGTCATGCAGACTACTGTTTCCAAGGTCCTGGGTTTGGGACTGACAGTGGGATTTTATTTTGCTTTTGAGCAGACTACAGGCCTTGTCATTCAGAGTGACTAAGCCACTTTTAATTAGTTGTAACCAGGTTAGCGCTGGTTTGTGCGGAGCTCTCGCATGTGCACTGGTGTTCAGCTCCGCACACACCCGCTTACAACTGCTTAAAAGTGCTTACTCTTGCACACACCCGTGCTAATTTCTTTGAAAGAAATGAAAATGGGGAGACAGGAAAGTGGTGAAAAAGGGGTCACAAAGAGGGTAAGACAGTAGGGAAACAAGCTTGGGTTTTGCAGGAGGGATGTAGGTAAGGCCCATATCTTCCCATTTCTTCATCAGCAACAGCTGTGCATATGTTTGTAATTTGGTGTGACATTTGAAACCTTCCACCCCTGAGAGAAGTGTAAGGACAACAATAATACTTTTTGTACAGCCAATTGTAATTGACAGTTTCCATGTCCAGCAGACATGTGTGCGGAATGGGCAGCTATGTATGGGGCATATTTTTTTGTGGGTACAGAGTGCCCTTTTTTTTTTTTTTTTTTCAGGTGAGAGTGGTATGTCAGGTACGGGAAGTCGCTATAGCTGGGGAGGTAGGATGGGTAGGTTAACAGACAAGACAAACAAGACGCATACAGGGGCGGTGTATGACACATGTGGGGGGGTTACACAATTGACAGGGACGGATGTTTGGATATCTAGAGCCCATGAGCCCACAGATGGCAACAGTGGAACTGATATCCCCACTCATGGGCAGTTGCCACTGTGCCTTCACTGCCCAGGATGGAGCTGTGCTGGGGGCTGTGTAGGCCGGGCAGCAGGCACGCACGTTAGTTGTGCCACCCATGCCTCAAGCTGGTGTAGGGGCCCAAGAACAGCATCCCAGATCTCCCTACGCACCACAGTCCGGACATTACGGAGGGTGAGTGAATGATCTCCTCTGGCCACACTTGCAGAGAGGGGATGAGCCCCATCCCCTGCAGCGCTTCCACTTGCAGGTGGCACAGGGCCACCGGAGGAGGGTCCGGCCTGGGCACTACTGCCAGGTGCACTCGCCAGCTGAGGAGGGAGAGGTGGGTCCGCTGGAACCCGCCTTCCCTGTCGTCCTATGTTTTGCATTATGTCATGACAGTTTGGGTTAGTAACGCACAATACCATTCACAATTAGTTGTAACAGCATGCATTAGTATTCCCATTAACCAAACACCCAGATATTCAAACCATTGAACAGCAAGCATAACACATGCATATTTTGAACAGCAATACACAGTCCAACAACATGCAGGGTTGATTGATGGCAACAGGCCATCAGGTTTGGATGTATGAACAGGGCAGATATCAACGTACATGCAAATATGTATGGACCAACAGGACAAATGTCCAGGGGTGTTAATTGTGATTGCACATACCAATTTCACATGGAATGGATTATATGTGGTTATAGGGTAGGGTGAAGAAAATTTAATTAACAACTTCAAATACCAATACATATGCTGTACATTTCTAATAGCTGCAGATATATACACACTACAGTTCTGCCTACAGTTTCCTATGTGATAACTACTTCAAGTTGGTGATAGGAATGTTACTGCTACATCAATATACATTTTCATTTTTATTCATACACATTCATATCTGGCTCTGTTCAGCTACATCATCTTGCTACATTTGCTTTATATAGCTATAGACAACTGTGGATGTTTGATATTTCAGAGAACCATACTATCTGCATATTGCAGACTGAGAGCAACATATCCAGATTTTGGGATACACATTCCAGCTGCCGTACCGTTTTCGACACATGTTACTGTTTGGTTCTGCCTGTCACGTTCATTTCATTCTGTACTGACTGCAGTATACTTTATTCAGGAGTTATTACTACTTTATTGGTGGATTCATAACTCTTTCTCACACTCTCTCACTTGTTTTATTTTTACAATTCAGGATGGTACTTAATTCTAGGCTTTATTGACATGTTTTACCTGTAGTTATAACAATCCTTTCCAACAGTCTCACTTCTGTCATGTTTCTGTATTTCAACAGGGATATATTTTACACATGTGTTTTACTCAGCTTCTGCAGCTGTACTTTTCAGCCTGCTGCAGGTTATGTACTATTATATTACAGGTGGGACATCTTTATTTCAGACTTGTTTCATTTTTATGTTTGGATTACAGGCTGCATCACACTTTTGTAATCAAGCAATACTTGCAAACCCTCTTACACTGTTACTTGCACATTTTATTAATTAGTGACTACACTGCACTCTTTTGCTAACTGTCATACTTATATATTTATTTACAGTTACAGGGAGATAATTACTGACCTGCCTGGTGGCGCAACTGTGCCAGCCTATCGCCATAGGCTCGACAGTTCACAGAACGGACACCTGCAGCTGTAATATAAATAAAGTAATATTGGAATACACATCTCCATAATATCAGCTAGGTTAATTTCTTACATAAATAATTACATGTAACTTACTCAGTAGTGGGGCGTTGGGCATTTGCCGGGCCTCCTGGATCCAACGGTTCAGTTGGTCCTGCTTCCATCTCTTCAGGTCCTCATGGTGGTGACGGACCTGCTCACCAGTCCTTGGTATCCCTGTGGCACTGGTGAGATCATGAGCCAACCGGTCCCATGCCTCAGCCCTATATGCTCCCCACAGGACCTGGCCCTGCATGAGTTGGGCCTCATGATTGTGGACAAGGAGCCAAACCATATATTTGGATTCCTCAATGCCCCACCTTTGTGCTCAGAAGCAACTACCCTCACCTACACCTGACATTCTGGCTGCAAGTCAGTTCTACAATCTGTTATGCTGTGTATTCCCGCCTATGGGGCTTATATATGCCGTTTTTCCCGCACTTATCTGTGATTGGCCATTTTGGAATTGTATCAGCTTCACAAAACCTGCTTTGTCATACTCCTCTTTCTATTCATTCCTATATATATGCTATTACTGCATTTCTAAGTGCAACTGTCATGGCTTAGTGGTTCAGTACCTTGACTATGGTGCATGGTATCCTGGGTTCGAACCTGGCCACTGCTTTTTATATTTTATGACTGTCTACACAGGCTAGGAGGTGTGTCTGTGTAAAGGCAGTTTTGTTGCAGCTTGCTTAACGTTGCCCGTCGGTTAGCTTGTTGGTGCGGTGAGCAGCTCCGCGCAAATGGGTTCCGCTGGTTTACGCGTCATTTGGCTGTCAGCATGCATATTACGCTCAGCTCAGCTATGGGCACACAGTTTCAGCGTGTTAAACCACTGCTCACCTACGGGCACTCATTTTACACCTGTTAAACCACTGCTCACCTACAGGCACTCATTTTATATCTGTTAAACCACTGCTCACCTACGGGCACTCATTTTATACCTGTTAAAACACTGCTCACCTACAGGCAGATGTACTCAACTTGTTAGACTGTAGCTCAGCTATAGGCACATCTGACAGTTTTTTTTTTATTATTTCACATTTCTTCAAAATACATGGCCCATTTCATTACATTTTACATAAAAGATAATTTTATATGTGTACATATATGTCAGGGACTTGTTTCATGCTTATTTCACTAAAAATAAAAATTGCTGTTGTGGGGGCTCGAACCATGACTGCCTGCTCTTCAGCCAACGTCTCTACTGCTACGCTATTGTTTCTTGGCTTACTTTGCATATTTAGTTCTTATATGCTTTTCCACTGACTGCTAACTGTGGCTAAGCTACGGGCACGCCCGCGAAAATGAGTGCACTCACGGGCAAACATCTTTACAATTTAAAAAAAAATTATAAGATGTTCATTTCTACATTTTATGTTCGTAGTCTGTGGGGATATGTGTTGTGTTGTGTTTATTCACATTTACATGGGCTCTGTCATGGGGGTTTACTTTCGGGACTTGTACTCTTCTAGGGGCGTGTCCGTTTGCAGGTCTCGGCCTACGGACACGCCCCCTACTGTCTTCCACGGACCGTGTTAGCCTTAGGTGTGATTCAGCATGCCCTCATGCATATGCATGACATGCTGATGTCACACCGTTTAACTGCAGCCTCCGTGTAAGCCTTGTAACTCTTACATGGAGGCTTCGTGAATCCTGCCCATATTCATATATAATCTCGTTCTTGTTTAGTTTTAAGTGCAATTAGCTTCTTTTTGTGTTTATTAAAATCTCTTAACACTTTAAAGTCAGAAAAAAAGTGAAGTAATAAATAGATGAACTAATGAATGATTTAACCACTATAGCTGGTTGCAAGATTAGTTATATACAACTGTTATATTCTTCACTTACTAATGTCATTTGATTAATTCTCATTTTTTCTTATGTGTATGCACATTGCAGAGGAACCTACCTTTCAGAATAATCGTCAATTACATTTCAGTATACTACATAAACCAAACATTTTTCACCATTATGGGTGTAACGAATGTAATGAAGTATGCATATTTGTTTAATGACTCTTTTTTTTGATGCTGTTATTCTCAGGAATCTTCTCACTTTTAAGTACCTCTGTCTGTCTGCCCTGCAGTCACATTCCAATAGTACTTTATTAGGAACTTGTCTCACTGCTTAATATCTCACACGGATAGCAACACATAATATCAAGCAAAGTTCTTCATTAGCACTCTTCAAGAAAAATCTTGATGAGTGGATGGGAAATAGAAAGTACACCCCGGGGATCACTTCTGTGTCTTTGCTCGACAGTGGCACAGGAAAATAACTTTCTTGGGTGGCGTAAGCCGGGGAACCTTGTTGGCTAGGCTTATGTAGGCCCTTGGGCCGATAGCCTAGTACCTACCTATGAACCTATGAACCTATGAATCATGTCATCCCAGGCAGACAGATACTGGATCCCCTTTGAATGACCCCAGAAGCTTAGCCAATTGTTGAAGTCAATCATTTTGTCCTTATATTGTGGTATAATTCTGGGCGAAGGCAGGATGCTACTCAGAGCTAGGGGCTGTAGCTCTGTAAATTAATTTTGTGATATTACCATTACATTGAACATTATAGTCTGATTCTGCTTGTTTTTTTTTTTTTTTACTAAACACAGTTAGAATAGATACAATCTCACCCAGCTTCAAGAGTATCACCCTAAATATTTATCAGTAAATCCCCAGGGTGTACTCTAGTTGTCTCCCTCCATCCCTTGAGTACTACAACCAGCCCTCATTGTCCATCTCCTGGCTCAGCAGTCTGCTTTCACCCTGTCTGTGGCCAGTCGGATTGCATTAGGTGTAGAAACTCTCCAGTGATTACTCAACAAATAGTGATACTATGAAACAAATCACGCCAGTCTCTACCAAAAATAGATGAAATTTATTCCTTTAGCGCTTTCGTGCATTAACAGATAGATGCACTTCTTCAGACAACATATTAAAAATGACTAGAGTATATATATAGAGAGAAAAGTTTGTTCACACACGCATTTTATAGCAATTCATTTTTGCACTTTAGTAGCTTTCACCCCTTTTTTCAAAAGAAAGGTGTAATAAAGGGCCAAGTGGTCCGCGCTTCACGTATGTGTAGTACTGACGACCTCTTTGTTGAGGAATGTAATAAATTATTTTTAATGTTTAGTAATAGGGGATATCCAAAGAAACTTATTCATTCCATCATTAATGAGGTCAGTATAAAAAGAAATAAGGGACTCATGAATCCTATACTGACATCTGGTTCCACAAATATTAATAATTTAGTATGTGAAATAAATGTAAGTAGTCAAGGAATGGAAAGTACTGACCAACTTAAAACTAATTACAATGTTAGTTTTTTGACTCAGTTCAATGATCTAGCTCCTCAAGTTAGGAAAATATTAAATAATAACTGGAAACTGGTGTCTAATGACATAAATTCAATTTCCATACTAGGTTATAAACCAGTAGTAGTTTATAAAAAAGCATTTTCTCTTAAGATGTTATTAGAATCAACAAATATTAGTTAGAAACCTAATAAGGGAATGTTTAAGTGTGGACGATGCAACTATTGCAAATATATAAGAACAGGTTCTTTCTTTGAGATTAGAAATAAAAAATACTATTGTAATGATAAATACAATTGTGAAAGCTCTGGTGTTGTATATTTGGCTTCCTGCAAACTATGTTCTGCATTTTATTTGGGGAAAACTGAGCGTCAGTTAAAACAACGCATATATGAACACATATATGCTATATCTAGAAATATGTCTACAAATGCATTAGCAAAACGTATTAAGGAGTTTCCTAACCACAGTTTTTTATTTAATGTAGTATATAAGGTCCATAAAAACCCTAGGGGTGGACCTTGGCACTTGAGACTCGAAGAGCAGGAACTACTGTGGCAATTTAAAACTGAAGCATATGTATACCCAGGTATAAATGAATATTGTTCAATTAAATGCCTTCTAAAACTGAAGGCTTTACAACGATAGGTTTGTAGTGTTAAATGTTAAAAAGTGGCAAGACAACACATATTTATGTGTCACTAAAAAATGTATTTTAGGAAATATTTGGAATGTTGTTTAATAATATATGATTTAAATCATTTATAAAACATGATGAAATTGTATTTATAAAATATATGTGATTTTTAATGGTTGAGTTTGTGATTAACAAATAGCACTTAATACATTTTTAAGGTGGATATTGCTTTAATTGTTTTAAGTATTTAATTGATAATGAGCTGTTGGGTGTGTGAACAACCTTTTCTCTCTCTATATATACTCTAGTCATTTTTAATATGTTGTCTGAAGAAGTGCATCTATCTGTTAATGCACGAAAGCGCTAATGGAATAAATTTCATCTATTTTTGGTAGAGACTGGCGTGATTTGTTTCATAGTATCACTATTTGTTGTTTTTTCTAAGTTGTGGTTTGTGTATCGTTTCTCCAGTGATTACTACCAGTTCACTGCTTCTGCTAACTGATAGTAAATAAATCCTCTGAGAGATGTGAATATTTAAGAAACATGGAGGCAAACCTCTCAGATCAGCCTATCGGTAAGCATACTTAATTCAAAATTCCTCACCCCTCAGAATACACCACAAGGCCCCAGATTTATGCTGAGGCTGTAAAGAAAAATACCTCAGTCTCCTAAACCATACACTAGATGTTGCCAGCTTCCAGGTAAGGTAATACCTACTTCCTTTCTTCTCACATATAGAGCAAATCCACATAGCACACCCAAGAGTCACAAGGAAAGCAGGCCTAAGTCTATACAGCCCACTGAGTGTGCTTCCACACAGGGAACTGTTTTAGTTATAGGTGACTGTATAGGTAGGCATACAGACTCCATAGTCACTACACTGGACAACAACAAAGTGATTGTAAACTGCTAGTCCGATGCCAGGATCCTTGATATCATGAGGGCCTAAGTTCCCTTTACCTAGACAAGTATGATTACAGTCTAGTGGTGGCTCATGTGGCTTAGCTGTTCCACATGGAGGGAAGTGCAGAGATGCTAACAGTAGAGCATGTCAAACACACAGGATGTTAACAGATATTTCTGGTATACAAATTTGTCAAAAGCATTCATTGCTGAGTGCAGTACTAAATGAAAGTAGCAACATCAGGTGTTGTATAACGGGGGAGATGTGCTTACTGTCTTTTTTCCCACTTTTCTGAGAGTTAAAAAAGTTCAGTTACAGGCTTGCTGTTCCTGAACTGTTTGAAAGTTTCTGTGAGGCCATTTTTGCTTGGGCTGAAGGAGGGTCTCTCTGTTCATCAGTGGCAGTGACTAACATTGAGCAGCTTCCCTGCCCCCCGTAGAGGTGGTTACTGACTTGAAACTGTAGTTTTATTGGCCACTAGGGGTCATTTCCATAACTCCTTCATCTTCCTCTCTTAAAACCTAGTTGCCTCGTGGTTTGAGCATCTTTTCAGGCTTGTTGGCTGTTGGTGAAGCACCCTCCAAGAGGAAAAAACGCTGAGAGAAGAAGGAGCCACTTTTGAGATTTTAAGTATTTTTTCTCTGTTTATTTGCTAAGTTTTTCTGCATAGCTGCCTAGCTTGAGCATTTTCTGGCTTGTTAAACTTGATTTCTGTATTAGTAGCTGTATTTAGAGCACAACCAAAAGCTGTTTGCTGAATTTCCTGTTTGCACTTAATTTTAAATCGTTTTTTCTTAAAACTTGCATATTTTCTGTCCTTGACCTAGCACTCTTGTGTGGGGTCATTTACTGCACTGTTATAACTTGATATTACTTGTGAACCTCTGCTATCTCTGTAAAAACAAAAAAAAAAAAATCTTGCTTTTTTCCCACTTTTCTGAGAGTTAAAAAAGTTCAGTTACAGGCTTGCTGTTCCTGAACTGTTTGAAAGTTTCTGTGAGGCCATTTTTGCTTGGGCTGAAGGAGGGTCTCTGTTCATCAGTGGCAGTGACTAACATTGAGCAGCTTCCTGCCCCCGTAGAGGTGGTTACTGACTTGAAACTGTAGTTTTATTGGCCACTAGGGTCATTTCCATAACTCCTTCATCTTCCTCTCTTAAAACCTAGTTGCCTCGTGGTTTGAGCGTCTTTTCAGGCTTGTTGGCTGTTGGTGAAGCACCCTCCAAGAGGAAAAAATGCTGAGAGAAGAAGAAGGGAGCCACTTTTGAGATTTTAAGTATTTTTCTCTGTTTATTTGCTAAGTTTTTCTGCATAGCTGCCTAGCTTGAGCATTTTCTGGCTTGTTAAACTTGATTTCTGTATTAGTAGCTGTATTTAGAGCACAACCAAAAGCTGTTTGCTGAATTTCCTGTTTGCACTTAATTTTAAATCGTTTTTTTCTTAAAACTTGCATATTTTCTGTCCTTGACCTAGCACTCTTGTGTGGGGTCATTTACTGCACTGTTATAACTTGATATTACTTGTGAACCTCTGCTATCTCTGTAAAAACAAAAAAAAAAAATCTTGCTTTTTTCCCCACTTTTCTGAGAGTTAAAAAAGTTCAGTTACAGGCTTGCTGTTCCTGAACTGTTTGAAAGTTTCTGTGAGGCCATTTTGGCTTGGGCTGAAGGAGGGTCTCTCTGTTCATCAGTGGCAGTGACTAACATTGAGCAGCTTCCCTGCCCCCGTAGAGGTGGTTACTGACTTGAAACTGTAGTTTTATTGGCCACTAGGGTCATTTCCATAACTCCTTCATCTTCCTCTCTTAAAACCTAGTTGCCTCATGGTTTGAGCATCTTTTCAGGCTTGTTGGCTGTTGGTGAAGCACCCTCCAAGAGGAAAAACGCTGAGAGAAGAAGGAGCCACTTTTGAGATTTTAAGTATTTTTCTCTGTTTATTTGCTAAGTTTTTCTGCATAGCTGCCTAGCTTGAGCATTTTCTGGCTTGTTAAACTTGATTTCTGTATTAGTAGCTGTATTTAGAGCACAACCAAAAGCTGTTTGCTGAATTTCCTGTTTGCACTTAATTTTAAATCGTTTTTTCTTAAAACTTGCATATTTTCTGTCCTTGACCTAGCACTCTTGTGTGGGGTCATTTACTGCACTGTTATAACTTGATATTACTTGTGAACCTCTGCTATCTCTGGAAAAACAAAAAAAAAAATCTTGCTTTTTCCCACTTTTCTGAGAGTTAAAAGTTCAGTTACAGGCTTGCTGTTCCTGAACTGTTTGAAAGTTTCTGTGAGGCCATTTTGCTTGGGCTGAAGGAGGGTCTCTCTGTTCATCAGTGGCAGTGACTAACATTGAGCAGCTTCCCTGCCCCCGTAGAGGTGGTTACTGACTTGAAACTGTAGTTTTATTGGCCACTAGGGGTCATTTCCATAACTCCTTCATCTTCCTCTCTTAAAACCTAGTTGCCTCGTGGTTTGAGCATCTTTTCAGGCTTGTTGGCTGTTGGTGAAGCACCCTCAAGAGGAAAAACGCTGAGAGAAGAAGGAGCCACTTTTGAGATTTTAAGTATTTTTCTCTGTTTATTTGCTAAGTTTTTCTGCATAGCTGCCTAGCTTGAGCATTTTCTGGCTTGTTAAACTTGATTTCTGTATTAGTAGCTGTATTTAGAGCACAACCAAAAGCTGTTTGCTGAATTTCCTGTTTGCACTTAATTTTAAATCGTTTTTTCTTAAAACTTGCATATTTTCTGTCCTTGACCTAGCACTCTTGTGTGGGGTCATTTACTGCACTGTTATAACTTGATATTACTTGTGAACCTCTGCTATCTCTGTAAAAAACAAAAAAAAAAAATCTTGCTTTTTCCCACTTTTCTGAGAGTTAAAAGTTCAGTTACAGGCTTGCTGTTCCTGAACTGTTTGAAAGTTTCTGTGAGGCCATTTTGCTTGGGCTGAAGGAGGGTCTCTCTGTTCATCAGTGGCAGTGACTAACATTGAGCAGCTTCCCTGCCCCCGTAGAGGTGGTTACTGACTTGAAACTGTAGTTTTATTGGCCACTAGGGGTCATTTCCATAACTCCTTCATCTTCCTCTCTTAAAACCTAGTTGCCTCGTGGTTTGAGCATCTTTTCAGGCTTGTTGGCTGTTGGTGAAGCACCCTCCAAGAGGAAAAAACGCTGAGAGAAGAAGGGAGCCACTTTTGAGATTTTAAGTATTTTTCTCTGTTTATTTGCTAAGTTTTTCTGCATAGCTGCCTAGCTTGAGCATTTTCTGGCTTGTTAAACTTGATTTCTGTATTAGTAGCTGTATTTAGAGCACAACCAAAAGCTGTTTGCTGAATTTCCTGTTTGCACTTAATTTTAAATCGTTTTTTTCTTAAAACTTGCATATTTTCTGTCCTTGACCTAGCACTCTTGTGTGGGGTCATTTACTGCACTGTTATAACTTGATATTACTTGTGAACCTCTGCTATCTCTGTAAAAACAAAAAAAAAAATCTTGCTTTTTCACACTTTTCTGAGAGTTAAAAAAGTTCAGTTACAGGCTTGCTGTTCCTGAACTGTTTGAAAGTTTCTGTGAGGCCATTTTTGCTTGGGCTGAAGGAGGGTCTCTGTTCATCAGTGGCAGTGACTAACATTGAGCAGCTTCCCTGCCCCCCCGCAAAGGTGGTTACTGACTTGAAACTGTAGTTTTATTGGCCACTAGGGGTCATTTCCATAACTCCTTCATCTTCCTCTCTTAAAACCTAGTTGCCTCATGGTTTGAGCATCTTTTCAGGCTTGTTGGCTGTTGGTGAAGCACCCTCCAAGAGGAAAAACGCTGAGAGAAGAAGGAGCCACTTTTGAGATTTTAAGTATTTTTTCTCTGTTTATTTGCTAAGTTTTTCTGCATAGCTGCCTAGCTTGAGCATTTTCTGGCTTGTTAAACTTGATTTCTGTATTAGTAGCTGTATTTAGAGCACAACCAAAAGCTGTTTGCTGAATTTCCTGTTTGCACTTAATTTTAAATCGTTTTTTCTTAAAACTTGCATATTTTCTGTCCTTGACCTAGCACTCTTGTGTGGGGTCATTTACTGCACTGTTATAACTTGATATTACTTGTGAACCTCTGCTATCTCTGTAAAAACAAAAACAAAAAAAAAATCTTGCTTTTTTCCCACTTTTCTGAGAGTTAAAAAAAGTTCAGTTACAGGCTTGCTGTTCCTGAACTGTTTGAAAGTTTCTGTGTGGCCATTTTTGCTTGGGCTGAAGGAGGGTCTCTCTGTTCATCAGTGGCAGTGACTAACATTGAGCAGCTTCCCTGCCCCGTAGAGGTGGTTACTGACTTGAAACTGTAGTTTTATTGGCCACTAGGGGTCATTTCCATAACTCCTTCATCTTCCTCTCTTAAAACCTAGTTGCCTCGTGGTTTGAGCATCTTTTCAGGCTTGTTGGCTGTTGGTGAAGCACCCTCCAAGAGGAAAAAACGCTGAGAGAAGAAGGGAGCCACTTTTGAGATTTTTAGTCTTTTTCTCTGTTTATTTGCTAAGTTTTTCTGCATAGCTGCCTAGCTTGAGCATTTTCTGGCTTGTTAAACTTGATTTCTGTATTAGTAGCTGTATTTAGAGCACAACCAAAAGCTGTTTGCTGAATTTCCTGTTTGCACTTAATTTTAAATCGTTTTTTCTTAAAACTTGCATATTTTCTGTCCTTGACCTAGCACTCTTGTGTGGGGTCATTTACTGCACTGTTATAACTTGATATTACTTGTGAACCTCTGCTATCTCTGTAAAAACAAAACAAAAAAAATCTTGCTTTTTCCCACTTTTCTGAGAGTTAAAAGTTCAGTTACAGGCTTGCTGTTCCTGAACTGTTTGAAAGTTTCTGTGAGGCCATTTTGCTTGGGCTGAAGGAGGGTCTCTCTGTTCATCAGTGGCAGTGACTAACATTGAGCAGCTTCCCTGCCCCCGTAGAGGTGGTTACTGACTTGAAACTGTAGTTTTATTGGCCACTAGGGGTCATTTCCATAACTCCTTCATCTTCCTCTCTTAAAACCTAGTTGCCTCGTGGTTTGAGCGTCTTTTCAGGCTTGTTGGCTGTTGGTGAAGCACCCTCCAAGAGGAAAAACGCTGAGAGAAGAAGGGAGCCACTTTTGAGATTTTAAGTATTTTTCTCTGTTTATTTGCTAAGTTTTTCTGCATAGCTGCCTAGCTTGAGCATTTTCTGGCTTGTTAAACTTGATTTCTGTATTAGTAGCTGTATTTAGAGCACAACCAAAAGCTGTTTGCTGAATTTCCTGTTTGCACTTAATTTTAAATCGTTTTTTCTTAAAACTTGCATATTTTCTGTCCTTGACCTAGCACTCTTGTGTGGGGTCATTTACTGCACTGTTATAACTTGATATTACTTGTGAACCTCTGCTATCTCTGTAAAAACAAAAAAAAAAAAATCTTGCTTTTTCCCACTTTTCTGAGAGTTAAAAAGTTCAGTTACAGGCTTGCTGTTCCTGAACTGTTTGAAAGTTTCTGTGAGGCCATTTTGCTTGGGCTGAAGGAGGGTCTCTGTTCATCAGTGGCAGTGACTAACATTGAGCAGCTTCCCTGCCCCCGTAGAGGTGGTTACTGACTTGAAACTGTAGTTTTATTGGCCACTAGGGGTCATTTCCATAACTCCTTCATCTTCCTCTCTTAAAACCTAGTTGCCTCATGGTTTGAGCATCTTTTCAGGCTTGTTGGCTGTTGGTGAAGCACCCTCCAAGAGGAAAAAACGCTGAGAGAAGAAGGAGCCACTTTTGAGATTTTAAGTATTTTTTCTCTGTTTATTTGCTAAGTTTTTCTGCATAGCTGCCTAGCTTGAGCATTTTCTGGCTTGTTAAACTTGATTTCTGTATTAGTAGCTGTATTTAGAGCACAACCAAAAGCTGTTTGCTGAATTTCCTGTTTGCACTTAATTTTAAATCGTTTTTTCTTAAAACTTGCATATTTTCTGTCCTTGACCTAGCACTCTTGTGTGGGGTCATTTACTGCACTGTTATAACTTGATATTACTTGTGAACCTCTGCTATCTCTGTAAAAAACAAAAAAAAAAAATCTTGCTTTTTTCCCACTTTTCTGAGAGTTAAAAAAGTTCAGTTACAGGCTTGCTGTTCCTGAACTGTTTGAAAGTTTCTGTGAGGCCATTTTGCTTGGGCTGAAGGAGGGTCTCCGTGTTCATCAGTGGCAGTGACTAACATTGAGCAGCTTCCCTGCCCCCGTAGAGGTGGTTACTGACTTGAAACTGTAGTTTTATTGGCCACTAGGGGTCATTTCCATAACTCCTTCATCTTCCTCTCTTAAAACCTAGTTGCCTCGTGGTTTGAGCGTCTTTTCAGGCTTGTTGGCTGTTGGTGAAGCACCCTCCAAGAGGAAAAAACGCTGAGAGAAGAAGGAGCCACTTTTGAGATTTTAAGTATTTTTCTCTGTTTATTTGCTAAGTTTTTCTGCATAGCTGCCTAGCTTGAGCATTTTCTGGCTTGTTAAACTTGATTTCTGTATTAGTAGCTGTATTTAGAGCACAACCAAAAGCTGTTTGCTGAATTTCCTGTTTGCACTTAATTTTAAATTGTTTTTCTTAAAACTTGCATATTTTCTGTCCTTGACCTAGCACTCTTGTGTGGGGTCATTTACTGCACTGTTATAACTTGATATTACTTGTGAACCTCTGCTATCTCTGTAAAAACAAAAAAAAAAAAATCTTGCTTTTTCCCACTTTTCTGAGAGTTAAAAAGTTCAGTTACAGGCTTGCTGTTCCTGAACTGTTTGAAAGTTTCTGTGAGGCCATTTTTGCTTGGGCTGAAGGAGGGTCTCTGTTCATCAGTGGCAGTGACTAACATTGAGCAGCTTCCCTGCCCCCCGTAGAGGTGGTTACTGACTTGAAACTGTAGTTTTATTGGCCACTAGGGGTCATTTCCATAACTCCTTCATCTTCCTCTCTTAAAACCTAGTTGCCTCGTGGTTTGAGCGTCTTTTCAGGCTTGTTGGCTGTTGGTGAAGCACCCTCCAAGAGGAAAAACCGCTGAGAGAAGAAGGAGCCACTTTTGAGATTTTAAGTATTTTTTCTCTGTTTATTTGCTAAGTTTTTCTGCATAGCTGCCTAGCTTGAGCATTTTCTGGCTTGTTAAACTTGATTTCTGTATTAGTAGCTGTATTTAGAGCACAACCAAAAGCTGTTTGCTGAATTTCCTGTTTGCACTTAATTTTAAATCGTTTTTTCTTAAAACTTGCATATTTTCTGTCCTTGACCTAGCACTCTTGTGTGGGGTCATTTACTGCACTGTTATAACTTGATATTACTTGTGAACCTCTGCTATCTCTGTAAAAACAAAAAAAAAAAATCTTGCTTTTTCCCACTTTTCTGAGAGTTAAAAAGTTCAGTTACAGGCTTGCTGTTCCTGAACTGTTTGAAAGTTTCTGTGAGGCCATTTTGCTTGGGCTGAAGGAGGGTCTCTCTGTTCATCAGTGGCAGTGACTAACATTGAGCAGCTTCCCTGCCCCCGTAGAGGTGGTTACTGACTTGAAACTGTAGTTTTATTTTCCCTTTTGGTTCTATTCCTGCTTCTTTCCCCCCCCTACCATCAAGCACGCTTTAACGTGCTTTTAGCGATTTAGCGGAGTTGCCACTAGAGCAGCATCAGGCAGCGCCGGTTAAACAAGGTTAAACTCTTTCTGGCTCCAGAAAGTCTGTTCTTCAATTTTTCCCTTAGAACTGCTCTGTTAGGAACCTAAACAGTTTACACCTACACTAAAAAGTGCAGCACTTGTTCCAAATAGCTTTTTCTTCTCAAAAAGCTCAGCACTTGTCTTATAAGCATATCCCTTGTCTTATAAGCATTCTCTTTGCAGGTCAAGCACTCCTATATTATACAAATCTCTCACTAGCAAAACCCCCAGGAGTGCCCACTTCCCTGCTAAGCCCACTACTTTTCTGTCTCATACCAACTCATAATTCTTTCTAGCATGTCGAAGGGTCAGATGCTGGCGTCCTCTCCTGCCCATTTGGTGAATCTGGGAATTCTGAGACAATGTTACAATTGCCTCATGTACACGGACAACCATCTCCTCCTCCCATGTAACACTAACACTTGTGAGAGATGCAGCTATTTAGCCAGACTGGAGGCTGAGCTCTCTCAACTCAGGACTGGCAAGACCAGGCAGGAGGAGAAGGCAACTACACACACCAGTCTCACATAACTCAACCACACCACTGAATCAAACACATAAACACACTAAGACATACTCGGAGGCTCTGAGTAAAAATTTACCTAAACAGCAGAGGCCTCCAAAGCAGACACCCAAGCAACTGCAAACTCAATACACCACACAAACAACACATAAACAACAAAATCAGTGTGCAAAGCAGTCACTGCCCTTAAGGCCAAATACAACACCAAACATACTTGTCATAGGTGACTCCATAGTCAGACACACTGACGTCCCGCTCACCAGACTGAGTAAGGAGAAGGTCACAGTAAGCTGCCTGTCGGGCGCTAGAATCCACCACATAACACAAGCACTCAGGTCTCTCAACAGCAGGTACAAGTACGACTCAGTCATTGTCCACGCTGGTGTCAACGACCTGAGACGGACCTCCTTGGACTACATGAAAAGAGACATTGAGGAGCTCT
This sequence comes from Protopterus annectens, assembly GCF_019279795.1. Taxonomy (NCBI): domain Eukaryota; kingdom Metazoa; phylum Chordata; order Ceratodontiformes; family Protopteridae; genus Protopterus; species Protopterus annectens. The sequence goes on along the minus strand of NC_056729.1, from coordinate 1,639,184,343 downwards.
CTGATTATGTAGCCCAGGCAGGTATGACCCTGACCTTGAGCAGTATCCTACCTTCACCTAGAATGATGCCACAATACAGTGATAAGATGATCAGCTTTAATAATTGGCTTAAATTCTGGTGTCATTCAAAGGGGATCCAATGTCTGTCTGCCTGGGATGACATGCTGGACAAGCCACGCTGCTTCGCAAGGGACGGCTTGCACCTGTCACCCCTAGGCTTCCGGATATTGGCAAAGGCTCTTGCCACCCCATAGTGCCTTTTTAGGCAAGGCTCAAATTCTAAACCTACCACCCTAGAACACAAAAAAGTAAAAAAACTAAGGGTAATGCTGCTCAATGCCAGAAGTCTCAATCTCAAGATGCACGCACTCGAGGCCCTTCTCAGTATGGAGAACATCGATGTCTGTGCTGTGACAGAAACCTGGTTCAAGGCTCCTGAGAGCACCCCAGCACTAGCAGGTTTCACCTCATATCATGCGTTCCAGCCCCAAAATCCGGACAGCACCAACAAAGGAGGGGGGGTGTCCATATTCATAAACCCACACCTCAAGGTTGGTGGCAACGCACGATGCATCGGAGACCATCCAGGTGCAATTAACCATAGGCAAGACTGCTCTGCAATTTGTAGCATGTTACAGGCCACCCTCTCAAACTCAGGAACCTCACATGGCCTTCCTGAAAACAATGGAGGGGATAAATGTATCTCCAAAACCATCATACTAGGTGACTTCAACTACCCTAATATAGACTGGGAACACTACTCAAGCCCAAACACTCTAGCCCAAAGGTTCCTGGAGTTCATAAACTCAAATGCCATGGAACAACTAGTCACCATCCCCACAAGAGGAGAAAACATACTTGATCTCATCATCACGAACATGGGATCACAATGTTCAACACCGGAAGTATACCCTCACTGGTGAGATCAGATCATAAACTAATCTCGCTGGAGGTCCTCATCCCGCCCCCACCTGCAACAAAAAAGACCACAGTGAAAACTTCTCAAAAGCCGACTTCACACTTCTAAAACTAGTGTGGTCTCCTTTAAGGCCCCTGAGCCAGTGGTAAACATTACTCAAACCGCTGAATCACTTACAAATGCCTTCTACCAGCACCTACAGGACTGCATGGATCAGGCAATCCCAAACAAAACTAAGACTCTTTGTACCAAAGGCAAGCGTCCAGTCTGGTGGACCCCAGCCATAAACAAGCTCTACAACAAAAGGAGGAAGCTACTACAAGATAGAGCAAAATCCTTGAAAGGTAAGACACCCTTGATCATTATAAGTAAAAACTAAGAGCTCTCATAAAATCATCCAAGGCAAATTTTGAGAGAAAAATCGCCAAGGATTCAAAAGACAATCATAAGGCCTTCTTTAGCTATGTTAGAAACCTAGGAGGAAACTCCCAGATATGCTCAGAATTAGTTCAAAATGATGTGAAGATTACTGAACCTACACACATTGCCAACATACTGGCTGACAGGTTCAGTGCAAACTTCTCCCCGCCCCCAAAAGGAGAGATATCTAAACCAGCGGTTTGTAGCCCCAAACATCTCCACCGCCCAGGTGGGAACTGCTCTCCCCAAAGCAAAAACACAGCATCCATGGGACCGGATGGTGTCCCCGGCTGTGTGCTCCATGAACTCAATGAGGAATTAAACCCGCAGTTAGGACAGCTGTTTAATCTTAGCCTCACCTCAGGATACGCACCCAAGGAGTGGCGCGGCGACTGTGGTCCCACTTCACAAGGGCGGTGCCTCCACCGACCCTGGAAATTACCGTCCCATTAGCTTGACAAGCCTTATCTGCAAAGCCATGGAGAGGATCATAATGGAACTCATAAATAAAGACATAGGGAACTTGCAGACTTTGGATCCAACCCAGTTTGGCTTTGTCAAAGGCAGATCATGCCTTTAAACTTGGTTGACTTTTTCGAGACAGTCACCAAGGCCATTGATGAGGGAAAGGCAGTCCATACAGCCTACCTTGACCTGGCAAAGGCCTTCGACACAATACCCCACTCAGGTATCATCAAAAACTCATCAGCTTGAATGTAAACCCATACATCACAAGATGGGTTGCAAACTGGCTAAGTGACAGAACCCACAGGGTCAGAGTTGCTGGTGCCATGTCAGACTCAAAGCCTGTCACAAGTGGTGTCCCACAGGGCTCAGTCCTGGGTCCACTCTTGTTCGGCATCTACTTTTCTGAAGTACAAGCAAACACAGGAGGGTTATGGCTGACAAAGTTTGCAGATGACTGCAAACTGGGCGCCATATAGTCGAAAACACATCTGACACAGATATCCTTCAGAAGGGCCTCACAGAAATGGATAACTGGTGCCAGAGCCATGGCCTAAAGTTAAATGCCAAGAAATGCATAGTCATACCCTTCGGGAAAAACAAGGTTACCCCTAGCTACCATATAGGTGGCAATCCACTGAGCACAGAAGAAGTCATCAGGGATCTGGGGACCCAGGTTGACAGTAGCCTTCGCTTGACACTCATGTTGCTAAAGTAGTTAGGAAAACCTTCTACATTGCCCACCTGATCATGAAGGGATTCACATCTAGATCAAGGGAGGTCATCGCCCCTGTACTCATCACTCATTAGACCTATGATTGAGTACAATGCCCCATTCGGAATGTATCTGACCAGACACCTGCAGCAGCTGGAAAGGCCCCAAAAGTTCCTCACCAAAAGGATAAAGCCTCTCAAAATATGTCTTATGCTGCCCGACTGAAAGAACTCCAGCTCTATTCAGTCTCATACCGCTTGCTCAGAGGTGACCTGTGCCTGACATATAAGGCCATGTCAAACCCTGATTTGATGAATATGCTTCACCTCAAAAAATCTAGATCCCTCAGAACCACAAGGGCGGGAGTCTTAAACCTTGACACGGCTATTAATAGAACATGCTGGAGGGACAGATTCATCACCCAGAGACTCCCTATGCTGTGGAACAAAATCCCGGTACATGTGAGGCAGAGCACCTCGCTGGCCTTGTTCAAGAGGAATCTTGACCAATGGATGGGGGATCGCAGATATACCCCAGGGATTACTTCAGTGTCACTGCTTGACAGAGGCACAGCAAAATAATAGGCATAGTTTTATTCAAACTAAAGGGGTGGCGAAAGCCAAATAACTATGGGCTAGGCTTATAAATGCCCTTGGGCAGATAGCCTAGTATGAACCTATGAACCTATGAAGTGGAGTAGATAGTAATGACAAAAGTTTCTGATATACCAAAGGTTTCAGCACTAGGGGTAACAGATAGAAAGAGAGTGTCTATCTGTTGTTATAGGTGAAGTGCATGTGTGTATGTGTGTGTATGAATGTTTGTGGGTTACGGTTAGAATAAGGGCTAGGGAAAGATATTTAGTATTGTGAGTATGTATTGTTGTGGGTGAAGCTTTTGTGTGTGTGTGTGTGTGTGTGTGTGTGTGTGTGTGTGTGTGTGTGTGTGTGTGTGTGTGTGTGTGTGTGTGCACACTATATTTCTGATGACAGTGTTCCCACTATATCAAGATTTAGCATTTATCAGACTTTCAGACCCTAATATAACTGCAAAGGGGTATCTGGACTTGTCAGAAACATCATTACTTCGCATCAGATTAGTCATGACACTAAAGTGGAGCTCTTAGAAATTCAAATCACCCAACTATTACTTCATCCTAAGATATAGATCCCCCTCAGTGTTCCTCAAAGATTATGAAAATTACCTCAACACCATTATGCAGTTAAATATCAAAACAAATACCTTCTTATATGGAGACTTCAATTACCAAAGCATTGACTGGCACAGTTTTGTGTCTTTCGGCTTTTCCCGGTTAGGGGTCGCCACAGCAGAACTCCGGTTTGCTAATGATTGATAGTTGATTTTTACGTGCCGAGTTACCAGCCCTGATGCACAACCTTCAACGAAGGTATGCCCATTCACGCATGTCTCCACGCAGAAGACGCTCTAGCTGTAAATCGAACAGGACAGTGTCTTACTGTGAGGCGACAACGCTACCGCAGCACCACGGATATGCTCAGGGTGTCCTAGACTTTATTCGAGCAAATTATAAAATGACCTACTAAGAGGTTGAGATATACTTGATCTGCTGCTTACAGAGCTCCTACTTGAATCCCACTCTAGACTTCCTCATCTCTAGTTAAATCAGACCATAAATCAGTCATCTTCTTCAGCCAGGCTTAATGATACCATCCCTACCACCAAATTAAACCAGGCAAACCTACTTCACTTGTAGAAGAGTTGTGCAAAATTCCCAACACTTCTCTTACAATGGATCCAAGTGGAAGGTCTGCTTCAATCACTTCCAACTGTTACCACCACCTAAAAGCTGCATAGAAGACTCATTTCCCATTCACTATAAATACAATGGTAAATTTCAGACTATACATCTCGGGTGGAATTCCCACATTAATTAAGTACATAACAGTAGAAGGAAAATAATTAACAATCTGAAATAATTTCACATTCCTAGGTCAAAATTGCAATGAAATATGTCAGCAAGGAGCTTAAGAGCATTTTTAGAAAATGTAATGGAAACTACAAAATATTTTTATTATATAAGAAAATTAATGAATAATGCTCAAAATGCATTGAACTTATTAATGATAATGTCAGATATTCCAGCCCCAAAGATCTAGCCAATAAAGTAGCAGAACAGTTCAGTGATAACCAACCAACCTGCACTGTTGTCCCCACTATCCCATAAAATTTAGTTTCCCCTGAAATAACTTTGGAACAAGTCTTAGAATCCCTGTCAAAGGCTAAAAATAATACATCCATGTGACCAGACAGCATTACAAGCTACATTCTCACTGGTGCTAAGAACGCACTATCCTGTCTTCTACTTAAAATGGTCAACTCAGCTTATCCACAGGGTATCTCCCTAAGCCTGAAGAACAGCCCCTGTGACAGCCATACACAAGGGTAGCCCCTCTACAGATCCATGTATTTACAGACCCATTTGCCTCACCAGCCTTGTATGCAAAGGCATGGAAAATATTATAGTAGAACTCATTTATGTAGACATAGACAGCTTAACTAATCTAGACACAAATCAGTTTAGTTTCTGAAGGGCAGGTTCTGTCTCTTGGACCTAGTAAGCTTCTTTGAAAAGGTTACATATTACTTATGTCAAACTGGCCAAGGCTTCTGACTCTCTCCTATGTTATATGTCAGAGTTAGAGCCATTTAATGTTAAACCCTTTATTGCCTATTGGGTTGCTAACTGGGTATCCAAGAGAGTCCCCATTGTGAAATTTGCTGGTTCTCTCTGAATGTAAATGTGTATCTTGTGGAAAGGAAGTTAAGTGAGGGTGAAATAGATGAGGAGTGTTTAAAGCAGCCTGCTTTCTTCTGTCTGTCTTTGAGTGGACCAGTCTATGGCTGCATGTATCTCTTTTCTCTACCTTTTACTGGGGTGGTTGCAAGGGTAGTTTGCATGCGCCATCACATTATGTTTATAAATACCCTATAGCTTGTCTAATAGTGACTGCATGTACCCTTTTTGTGCAACTGCTCCACCAATTTACCCCACAGAGATGTACAATCTTAAGAATGTTATTTCTCTAAATCTGTCTCATTGCTAAGTCACAAGTCTGCAACATGCATTTGAAGCTTAAACCCATCTAAATGGACAACTATAATAATATAATCACCATATATAAACATCATAAAATTTAAAAACAGATGGCTCTTCAGTGGTTTATTATGAAACCATAATCATGGCCTGAAATTGGTCACCACCCCCAAAAAAATAAAATAAAATAAATAAATAAATAAATAAATAAATAAATATGCAGTGTTATCATCCATCCAATCCATGTCCACCTTTCAGTAGCATCTCACTAATTGACCAACTAACCTAGCTTGGGTAATTACCAAGACCGGAAGTTTCTCTAGTTTATTGGTGGAAGTATATGGTACACGCTGGAGCATTTTCTCAGCACTACCTGATTTATATCTACCAAATATAGTGACTGTTTCTTTGACCTAGCTAACAGAACACATTATTGACCAAGAAGTTACTTATTTTGGATATATGATGTTTAAAAAACCCATAAAGGAGAAGTGGTCAAAGACAACCCTTGTATAAAAACTCATCTACTTAGTATCTCACCTACGAGGCTATGAGGCATTCATAAATAATTTCCAAGATAAAACCAAACAGTTACTAAAAAGGTGTTGTATATATTTCTTTAATGTCTGGTGAAGAGTGAATTAAAGATGAATCTTTAAACATAGATGATGTTATCATGGACTGGCCTAAAAACCTTTCATTCTTTTGTCTGTAATTAGATGAGTCTCTGTGAATTGACTCAGATTATCAAAGTATTAAACAAAGTTTCTAAGTTCTCAGGAAAAACACACATTCTGGACTTGATACGATTCATATCTTAACATTAACATTAGGGATTCATGTAACCTTGCTGGATTATTTGTGGGCCATGTCCTGACCTTATATTCTGAAGAAATTAAACTCTTTTTATGTCATATGGATTTCTGTAGATAAAAAGCTTGAAAACGTTGAACCTTGATTTCTCCAAACATCTGTTTTATTGGATTAATTGAAATTTATTATAACATTTGGAATCTATAAGTAAGATACAGTCTCCATAAATATAACAGTCTAATAAATGTTACTGACAGAATTTCTCTCTGAAAAAACATGCTGGGGGGATAGGTTCCTGACCTAGAGACTCCCCATGCTCTGGAATAGACTGCCCATATATATCAAGCAGAGCGCCTCATTGGCCCTGTTCAAAAGGAACCTTGATGACTGGATGGGAGATAGGAAATTCACCCTGGGGATCATGTCAGTCGCCCTGCTAGACAGGGGCCTGAAGAAGTGAATATTGTGGGAAGAAATATCCAGGGAATTGTTATGGCTAGGCTTGCACAGGCCCTAGGGCCGATAGCCTAGTACCAACCTATGAACTTATGAACCTAAAAGGTTTAGAGTGACATAGGCCAGTATATCTTGGATAACTAACAAAGTTAAAGAAGTCATGTTTAAAAGCAATGATATAATGCACAAATAGTTTATGAAGAATGTTGCTACCTCTATCCATCCATATTATAATGAAAATGTAAAGACATTTAAACAGAAAGTCAGAAATCAAGAATTGTTTCTTTTCACTGATTAAAGAACTCAACGTAGACCTGTGGCACAATACTGGAAAAAAGATCATCTTATTACTCAACCCAATTCTTAGATTTTCCATATCTTCTAGATTGGGTGCCACCTTGATTTATTTATTTTATTTTATTTAACATTTGTTTAACGGGAAAGTCTGACTTGGAATGAGCCAGTTTTCAGTGGACGCCCGGGGAGAAATGCTCCATTACACTCCATTACTTCATTACTAATACATCTAAAAGGTCTTATAGGTTCATAGGTAGGTACTAGTCTATCCATCCTAGGGCCTATACAAGTCTAGCCAAAAAGGTACCCTGGCTTTCGCCACCAAGAAAATTATTTTCCTGTGCCCCTGTCGAGCAGAGCCACAGAGGTGATCCCAGGGGTGAATTTCCTGTTTCCCATCCAATCATCAAGATTTTTCTTGAAGAGTGCTAATGAGGAGCTTTGTTTGATATAGATAGGAAGTTTGTTCCAGAGTATGGGAAGTCCCTGGGACAGGAATCTATCCCTCCAGCATGTTCTGTTTATTGTGGTGAAAAGGTTTAGGTCCCTAGAGCGTGTAGCTCAGAGCAATTGGGATTTCTTTAAGTGGAGCATGTCCAACAGCTCTGGGTTTGACATAGCTTTGTATGTTAGGCAGAGATCGCCTCTGAGTAGGCGATATGCGACGGAGTAAAGCTGGAGTTTTTTGAGATGGTCTGCACAGGGCATCTGTTTGAGGACAGTAATCCTCTTTGTTGTAGATGTCTTGTGAGGTACATACCAAAAGGGTCATTGTACTCTATAATGGGTCTAATGAGTGATGAATAGAGGTGAACAATGACCTCTTTTTTTCTGGATGAGAAACCTTTTGTGATGAGGTGTGCTACACAGAAAGATTTCCTGACTACTGTAGCGATGTGATTATCAAAGGAGAGACTATTGTCCACCTGTGTCTCAAGGTCTCTTATCACACTTTCGGTGTTAATTAGACTACCACCTATGTGGTAGCTCATGGGTACAGAGTTTTTACCAAAAGGGATGACAGTGCACTTTTTGGCATTGAGCTTGAGGCCATGGCTTTGACACCAGGCATCTGTGTCAGTGAGGCCTTTTTGTAGGATGTCCACATCGTTAGGAGTTTCAATTATGGCTCCTAGTTTGCAGTCATCTGCGAACTTCATTAGCCAAAGACCTTCTGTGTTAGCCTGTACTTCAGAAAAGTAGTTACCAAACAGGAGAGGACTCAGGACTGAACCCTGTGGTACTCCTCTTGTCACTGGTCTGAAGTCTGATTTGGAGTCTGCTCCTTTCACAGTGTGGGTTCTGTCAGTGAGCCAGTTGGCAACCCATCTTGTGACATAGGCATTTATACCTAGTTTAGTGAGTTTATCTATAATTCCAGAGTGGGGGATGGTGTCAAAAGACTTGACCAGATCTAGATAGGCTGTGTGAACCACCTTAACCTCATCTACGGCTTTGGTGGCTGCTTTAAAGAAGTCAGTCAGGTTTAGGAAACATGATCTGCCTTTTATAAACCTGAACTGGGTGAGGTTCAGAGTTTGGAGATTACCAATGTCTTTGTTTATAAGTTCCATGATGATACGTTCCATGGCCTTGCAGACCAGGCTCATTAGGCTAATAGGGCAGTAGTTCCCGGGGTCCATGGTGGCTCCCCCTTTGTGGAATGGGATAACCCTCGCTGTGCACCATTCAGTGGGTACAAAGCCTGAGGTGAGACTATGATTGAACATGGTTCTTAGGTCGGGAGCTAGTTCATTCTGTAGTTGATGTAGAACACAGCCTGGGATGTTGTCATGTCCCATGGATGCTGTGTTCTTGGCTTTGGAGAGTGTGTTTTTTACCTGTGTAGCCATGCTTACAGGAACTTTGCATTCTTCTGGTATAGAGATTGGCCCTTTAGGGAATGAGGGGTTGGTTAAGTTAGCACTGAACCTATCTACCAGGATGTTGGCATCAGTCTTCAGAATGCTATACCATCTAGTACTATCTCATACTGCAGTTAGCTCTTTTCTTAGCTTCAGCCTGAAATTCCACAGTCAAGGTATTAGCTAGACATTAAAAAGCATCATATGCCTCAGGTAGAGGGTATTCAAATCCTGCTGATGAAGGTTTACCACAATCTAATTTCTAACTTCAATGAAAAGGCACTACTGAGTCTGTGGAGGGTGAACCTTGTATTTCTTTCTTCCATAAAGGTGTATGTGATGTGGACTTCTCTAATTTTTTACCATATTTCACAGCTGTCTGCTCTTGCAAACATCACAAGTATGGTAGTACATAACAGTTTCTTAAATTTGTATCATCTGAGAAAGCATCTCAGCAAGCATATAGGGAATTGTTATATACCTTCAGACACTTCTTCAGATCCTTTCCTTTAAACAGCAGGAGCTATGTCACAAGGCACACCTCTGTGAAATTTTACACTCAGAATATTGTCACTGTAATAGCCTGTGGACATTACATCAGACCCTTTCCCTTACATAGCAGGAGCTCTGCCACAAGGCACACCTCTGTGAAAGCTTACCCTAGGGATATTGTCACAGTGCATTGTAAGCAAGCTTAACATGAAAAGCCTTGCTAGATATTAACTTTAAATATGTGATTGACTGTGCTGGAGAGTGGCTGTGATATTCTCCCCAAAGGAGTAGTCGTTGCACCCTCTGATATTCTCCACAAAGGAGTAGTCCTTGCACTCTAAGGACCACTTAGCAAATTGGTCACTGTCTTGTCACTCAGTTATTAGATTACACTGTGTAAGCTAGGGATCTCATTTCCCTGTCTTCTTCTTGTCTGCATTCAGTAAATGTAAAAAAAAATTGTTCTACTTTGTGCTTGTTTACTAATTGTTGAGCACCAGTCACAAACTGACTGCTCTCCCATCCACCCCACCTTACTCTATCATTATACTTCCAAGATACAAGTATCATCTGTGACAGCCAATGCTTATACCCCCCCAAACAACTTCAATGTCAAAGTCAAAGTAAACTTTATTCTCGCTCAGATATACACAACAGTGCAAGCTGAATGAAATTATGCTGCTTTGGTCCCCGTGCAAGACATAACAATGAACACATAGTTTGAGTGACAGTAAGACTAATGCACATATAGTAATAATTAAAATATTAATAACACAATAAATTACCACAATTGGACAGGAAGATATTAGACATTATTAAACTAGTAGGTATTGTAAGACTAAGACTTCACAATTTAATTGCTTAGAATATTGCACATCAGGCGGTGGTGGTGCTGCGGTAGCATTGTTGCTTCATAGCAAGACGTTGTCCCGTTCGATTCTCAGCTAGAGCACCTTCTGTGTGGAGGCATACGTGAATGGAGCGTGCCTTCGTTGAAGGTTGTGCATCAGGGCTGGTAACCTGGTACGTAAAAATCCACTACCAATCATTAGTGGACCAGAGTTCCGCTGTGGCGACCCCTAACTGGGAAAAGCCGAAAGACACAAACAAACAAACAAACAATCAGTTGTAGTATGATAAATTCTGATGTTCATATTGTACATGTATGGACTGGTGACTCACTCCTGACTTAGAATATTGCACGTCATCAGTTGTAGTGTGATATATTCTGATGTTCATATTGCACATGTATGGTGTGGTGACACACACCTGACTTAGAATATTGCACTTCATCAGTTGTAGTATGATATATTCTAATGTTCATAGTGTACATGTATGGAGTGGTGACTCACTCCTGACTTAGAATATTGCACTTCATCAGTTGTAGTATGATATATTCTGATGTTCATATTGTACATGTATGGTGTGGTGACAAACTCCTGACTTAGAATATTGCACCTCATCAGTTGTAGTGTGATATATTCTGATGTTCATATTGTACATGTATGGAGTGGTGACTCACTCCTGACTTGGAATATTGCACTTCATCAGTTGTAATATGATATATTCTGATGTTCATATTGTACATGTATGGTGTGGTGACTCACTCCTGACTTAGAATATTGCACATCATCAGTTGTAGTATGATATATTCTGATGTTCATATTGCACATGTATGGACTGGTGACTCACTCCTGACTTAGAATATTACACTTCATCAGTTGTAGTATGATATATTCTGATGTTCATATTGCACATGTATGGACTGGTGACTCACTTCTGACTTAGAATATTACACTTCATCAGTTGTAGTATGATATATTCTGATGTTCATATTGTACATGTATGGACTGGTGACTCACTCCTGACTTAGAATATTGCACGTCATCAGTTGTAGTATGATATATTCTGATATTCATATTGTACATGTATGGTGTGGTGACTCACTCCTGACTTAGAATATTGCACCTCATCAGTTGTAGTGTGATATATTCTGATGTTCATATTGTACATGTATGGAGTGGTGACTCACTCCTGACTTAGAATATTGCACTTCATCAGTTGTAGTATGATATATTCTGATGTTCATATTGTACATGTATGGACTGGTGACTCACTCCTGACTTAGAATATTGCACGTCATCAGTTGTAGTATGATATATTCTGATGTTCATATTGTACATGTATGGTGTGGTGACTCACTCCTGACTTAGAATACTGCACTTCATCAGTTGTAGTATGATATATTCTGATGTTCATATTGTACATGTATGGTGTGGTGACTCACTCCTGACTTAGAATATTGCACTTCATCAGTTGTAGTATGATATATTCTGATGTTCATATTGTACATGTATGGAGTGGTGACTCACTCCTGACATAGAATATTGCACTTCATCAGTTGTAGTATGATATATTCTGATGTTCATATTGTACATGTATGGTGTGGTGACTCACTCCTGACTTAGAATATTGCATGTCATCAGTTGTAGTATGATATATTCTAATGTTCATATTGTACATGTATGGTGTGGTGACTCACTCCTGACTTAGAATATTGCACTTCATCAGTTGTAGTATGATATATTCTGATGTTCATATTGTACATGTATGGAGTGGTGACTCACTCCTGACTTAGAATATTGCACTTCATCAGTTGTAGTATGATATATTCTGATGTTCATATTTTACATGTATGGAGTGGTGACTCACTCCTGACTTAGAATATTGCACTTCATCAGTTGTAGTATGATATATTCTGATGTTCATATTGTACATGTATGGTTATGTGGTGACTCACTCCTGACTTAGAATATTGCACGTCATCAGTTGTAGTATGATATATTCTGATGTTCATATTGTACATGTATGGACTGGTGACTCACTCCTGACTTAGAATATTACACTTCATCAGTTGTAGTATGATATATTCTGATGTTCATATTGTACATGTATGGTGTGGTGACTCACTCCTGACTTAGAATATTGCACTTCATCAGTTGTAGTATGATATATTCTGATGTTCATATTGTACATGTATGGTGTGGTGACTCACTCCTGACTTAGAATATTGCACTTCATCAGTTGTAGTATGATATATTCTGATGTTCATATTGTACATGTATGGAGTGGTGACTCACTCCTGACTTAGAATATTA